>NC_058131.1:216573961-216585152 GCF_016433145.1 Gracilinanus agilis
GAAGGAAGGAAGGAAGGAAGGAAGGAAGGAAGGAAAGACATTCTTTACAAATCTCTCATTTGATCTTCACAACAACCTTGTGAGTTAGGTGCTATTGTTATCTCCATTTTATAGCTGAGGAAACAGAGGCAGACAAAAATTAAATGACATCCCCAGACTAGCACAGCTAGTAAAAATCTAAAGAAAGACCTTCCTGACTCCAGGCACAGAAATCTATCTACCAAACTATCTAACTACTTATAGGAAGCCTGTTTTGACTATATAGCTTTACATATGAGGAATTAAACCTTGTCCTCCAAGAATAACAGAAACTGAAAGTGTTTCAAAAAAAACAATGTTGAATTGTTTTATATAAACTCATTAAATGTTTGTAGCACCAAAATGGATGAGACTTCCACTCAGTAATTCCAACTCCCTATAATGAAATTACTCAACTCCTTACTGAATAGGAATATTATGTTTCCAAAATTTAAATTCATTTTAAAGTGAATTAGTAGCAAATATTAGTGTTCAGATGTTGTTGTCATAGTAGCTAGGTTGTAAAATTAATAGAATATAGAACCTGAAGTCAGGAAGGCCTGAAATTGAATCCTACCTCAGATACTAGCTGGGTGGTCTTGGGCAAGTAACAATCTCTTCCTCTCTCAGCTTCCTCATCTATAAAATGGGATTATTAATGGCATCTGTTTTCTAGATCTGTATTGTGAGAATTAAATAACATGAGAAGTGTTTTGTAAACCTAAAAGCACTCTATAAATGCTGACAATTATTATATTACTTAACCTCATTCAGCCTTAGTTTCCTCATTCATATAACAAAGATAATAATATCATTTATTACAGGATTTTTGTGAGATAATGTATATGAAATTCTTTGTAAACTTTTAAGTCCTGTGTAAATCATGTTGTTATTATTTATGTTCCTGTTGCTATTATTTTTGTTACATAACCCAAACTCAAGAGACATTAGGTGACATGTTTAGTCTTGTAACTCAATGTCCTTATTCTAAAATGCATTTAGAATTTTTGTGATCCTATACATCTTTTGTAAGATTTGCCCAGCAATACTTTCTCCTCACCACTGACCTGCTCTAACTCCTTCCCTCTCTGTGCCACATTACTCTATTAGTTTATCTACAGAACTTAGACCTAAGATTCCCTCCTCTCCCATGCAATTTGGAACCTGCTCTGCCTGTGATACACATCCCTACCAATCCCAGTGGGGAGGAGTTGTTATGCTTACCTTGCCTGAAAGTATTCTGTTTTCTTATTCAAAAAATGATACATGAAACAAAGAAGAAAAAGCTCATGAAGAATAAGCTGGATGTGAATAGCATTATCCTGCTGATAACATGCTCCACTGAGTAGAATTTTAGTTTCACCACACAAGGAAATAAGGATGCTCCCATTACTGGAGGCTTTCAAGCAGAGATTGGATGGTTACTAACCAATGATTTTGAAGAGGAAATTTTTTGTCAGGTACTAGTTTAATGAAATTATATAAAGGGTGCTTTACCCTTCTGAAATTCAGTGATTTAGTGGAGATAGCCAAAGGTTTGAGTGGAACAGCCTTAGACCTTAACAAAGGAGAGTAGTAAGTTTAAGCAGAATTTACCATGTAATGGTGCCATTTTCAGCACCATGGAAAGCAGGAACTGGCAATGGGAAGGAAGGTATAGTAGAAAAGAAGTGGAGTGGAGAACAATTGAAAATAGAGCTGGTCCAGGTCTCTGATAAAATTATCATGGCTTCTGAGAGACCTAATGTTGAAACAGAAGAAATTGATCCCATTTATTAATATCAAGATGATGTGTGTTAAGTACCTGAAACTATAAGGATCTTGGGAAATAATAAATATAAAAAAAAATTAATAGCAATAGCAATAGCTAACATTTATATAGCACTCCCTGGCAGGCACTGTGGTAAATGCTTTACAACTAACCCCTAAGATCCTCACAATAACCTTGGGGGGTAGATGCTATTATTATTCCCATTTGGGGAAACTGAGCAAACTAAGACAAACCTTAATTTGCCTACAGTCACTCAACTAGTAAATATATGTCGTCAAAGTTGAACTCAGGTCTTCCTGACTCCAGGTTCACTGTGTCACCTAGAGGCTTTTAATTTGAAATGTGGTGTGATTCTAAAGTAATAATCTAGTCTGATCCATTGTGCTAGGCCAGTGATGGTAAACCTTTTAGATGATACCCCACCCCTCAGAGACTTTGTGCCATGCTATGCCCTACCCCTTACTCCACACAGAAGAGGGAGAAAACACTTGGGCTGCTGAGTGGAGGGGTGGGTGAAGTAAAAAAAAAATGTTCTCAGTGGAGTTGAAGAGAGGGAGGAGGAGTGGACCAAGTCTCTGCTCCCCTCCATCTCTGCTGCCTGTGAGCCACCCACTTTACTCTATGTGTGCTCCCATTGGGCTGCTGGGAAGAGGAATGGGTGATGTGAAAAAATGTCATCAAGTGTGGTAGAGAAGGGGAAGGGAACACTTTTGCCCAAGTCCATCTGCCTTTCTAGTAACAAACTCTGATAGAGAGGGGGCATGGCTTGTGTCCACAGAGAGCCATCTGTGTGCCATCTTTGGCACCTGTGGCATAGCTTCACCATCACAGTGATAGGGTATCTGCTGCCTCATCAAAATCTACAACTCCAATACTTTTAAAAGTTCTTCCTCTTACTGAGATCAAACCAGGGTCTTTACATTGATGCAATATAAATACATAATTTTTCAAACTCTAATTGCAATTGTAAGTTACTTAAAATATTAAATAATAAAGACTTTCCAGAAGCTCATTAAAGATCAGTGATACTCGGATAGATGTAGCTTACCTCCATTGATTCCATCCCCCAATAACCAAATTACTCAAATCTTTACTGACTGATTTTATGTATCCCTACCCCAAACCCATCGCAAAAGGAACTAATATTAGATATCACTACTCTATCTACACAACCCAAACTCAGGGGATTTTAAATGAAAGCAATTCCATGCCACTTGTGCAAAATAAAAACCTTACATTTTAATTAACCCTATGGTTCTCTGTTTTTGTATGTTATGAGAATCAGGTAAAGCTCTTTTAAAAATTTATTCATTGATAGCTTTTGCTTTTTTACACCACAACAATATTTCAATAATTGTCATACCTCTGAATCTTCCTGTTACAAAGAAAATATGTTAAGCCTAGCCAACTGATAAAAGAACTATACATAACAGTGAATATAACACTCTGTCCCCACAATCCCCATCCTCTCTAAGAAACAGGAGAATTGTGTTTTATCATCTGCTTTTTCAGAATAAAATGGACGTTTTCTTCCTATTGTTAGATATTAGTTGGTCCAGAGGATCTCAAACTGACAATATTGATCAAGGTCATGTTTACCTAACATCCTTCAAGTCAAGTAAACAAGTATTTGTTAAGTGCCTACTATATTTCAGTCCCTGTAATAAGTACTAAGGCTACAAGGAAAGGCAAAGGGTAATCCTGTTCTCAAGGATCTCACAATCTAATTGGAGAGATACCATGTAAAGAACTACTTAAAACATGATACATTCACACAGGCATTGGAGATGATCTAAGAGAAGGCATTAAGATTAAGGAAGAATAAAAAAAGTTTCTTGAAGAAGATGGAATTTTAGGTAAATATTGAATGAAGCCAAGAAAGCCTGGAGGTAGAGATAAGAAGGAAGAATATTGTCAGCACAAAGGACAGGTACTAGAAATGTCCAGAATTGAGAGGTGGGACATCTTGTACATGGAACAGCAAGGAGGCAAGTATTAGTGAGTTAATGAATATTTGGAAGGAGTCAGAAAAAGGAAGCCTGGGAAGGTAAGATGAGGTCAGATTATAAAAACTTAGAAAAGCAAACTGAGAATTTTACATTTGATCCTGAAGGAAGTAGAGAGCACTGAAATTTATTGTATGGGAAGGGGCAGTGTGTGATGTGGTTGGACCTACACTTTAGAAAGATCAGTCTGACAGCTGAGTGTAAAATAAATTGGAATGTTAAGGTAATAGTAATGTCAGAGGAGAGGTGAGTTCATATATGAAAGATACTATAGGACTTTATAAAAGGTTGGGGAATAAGGAAACAAGGCTGAGAGGACAGTGACAGTAATATGGAAGTTAAAAAGACGGGAGGATTTTGGGAGTAAAAGTTCAAATAGTATAAATGATGGCCAGGGAATCTGTGTCATCGAGAGAAAGCCTGAACTTAATAAGTAGCAAAAGACAGAAGGAGCAAAAATATAAGATACTTAAGATGAAAGCAAGCATAATATCTATGAAGCAAGCATTTCAAAAACCACAATGGAAGAGGTGGATATAAGAATCAAATTAAATAACTCCACTCAGAAAAGGAAAGAAGACTGACATACAGCAGAGCCTGAAACATCAGAGGCTAGGCACTTAAATGAATACTATCCTAAATCTACTTTCCACCTAATTAGTCACAGTAGTGGCGACAAATAATTCCATATTGATTGAGACAATCAAGTACCAAATTGTCTCCTGCTGATGAGTTAGTATTAGGAAGAGTTATCAAGGGAGATGCACACAGTCTTTGCCATAATGTAAAATAGCATATTTTAGACTAAGATTTTAATTCCATCAGCAGAGATGAGTTCATCTTCAGACTCAACAAGGTAAGCATGACCCACCTGACAGCACATATGGTAATGTTGATCTGTAAGCATGAATGCCTTGAGAAAAAAATGTTAAGATAGAGGAAAGAAAGACCCTTTTGTGAGATCCCCTTCACAAGGTTAATTCCTTGTCGACAAAGTTAACTATAGAGGAGGCCTTTGTTCTGGCTTTGATGTTGTCCCCTTGAAGAAGTGTGAACTCACTATACTGTGAATACTTAATAGTCCTTAAACACCACACTTCAGCAGGATTGATTGAATCATAGCTCTCTTACTCCCTAGCTAATTAATTTAATTTAGCCTTTAAAAGGGGAAAGAGAGGGAGAAAGAGGAGAGAGGGAAAAAGGTAGAGAGTGAGGAGTCTGTGGTCAGAAGCTGGCCATGCCCAGGCTCTGGTTGCCAGAAAAAGCTATGGGATCCTCTGGTCTTGCCTTCCAAATTACCAGCCAGGTAATTTACTTAGGAGAAGAAGGAACCATATGACCATGAAGTGGCAGTGAAAGAAATGATGGAAAGAAGCAGGATCCAGTAAGAGATAAAGTCTTAGAACAGAACAAAATGGATGGAACAGAAATTAAATCCTCAATAAAATGGAAGAGTAGGTCACAGAACCAAAAACATGTAGAATATGAGAGTTAGAATACTATCTAGCATTTATGTAACACCATTAGATTTGCATAACCTTAAGAAATAGGTGCTATTAGTATCTTTATTTTACAATAAGGACACTGAAGCACAAAGACATTAGGTGACTTGGTTAGAACCACAGAGCTACTGTGTGTGGCAGGATTTGAACTCTATTCTTCCTGACTCCAAGTCCCATATTCTGCATATTGTACCCACGTAGCTGCTTTTGGTTTTGTTTCTTTACAAAAAAAAATAATTAATGAACCTCTTATAAGGTCCAGGACTTAACTAAAAAAGTGATCTCCACTAAAACATGCTTACTTGAAGAGTTTTAATGAGGGAGAACTCACAAAAAAAGGTAGCAACTCTACTTATGATAGCTCTAATTGTTAGAAAAATTATCCTACCATCAAGTTCAGATTTTACTCCTTATATGTTTTGTGCTTTGCCCCGAGTTCTATCCTCTGAAGACAAACATAATAAGTAAAAATCCTTCTTTCATAACTTCTTCTTTTTTTTCCCTTAATTTTTGGTGTATTGTCTTATAGGTGGAAGAGTGGTAAGGGTGGGCAATGGGGGTCAAGTGACTTGCCCAGGGTCACACAGCTGGGAAGTGGCTGAGGCTGGGTTTGAACCTAGGACCTCCCATCTCTAGGCCTGACTCTCACTCCACTGAGCTACCCAGCTGCCCCTTTCATAATTTCTTAAAGACAGCTATCATATCCTTTTTGAGTCTAATTATCACCAAACTAAAAAATCCCACTCCCTTCAAATGATCATTAACTGACATGGTCCTAACTGACATGGACATTTCAATATCCATGTTACCCTCCTCAAATACAATATCTAGTTTATAAATATCATTTCTAAAAGGTAATATCAAGTACTGCATTCAAAACCCTAGATATGAACTGAATAGCAAAGGATGGATGTAGAGGAACATTTTCAGACATTTCCTCTTCTAATACTGTGAGTTATGTGGCCTGTGTTAGGTCCAGGAAAGACATAAAGGCATTAACTCCATATTGAACCCAATTACTTTTCTGTTTATTCTTCTTTTGAGGGTTAGGGGAGTGACATTCTACTCAATTCCATGGTAGTACTATATAAAAAACTATGTGGGAACCTGGCAAGGTGTGTTGTCTGGTTACCTGGTTTATAAACATCCCAGAGAAATTTTGTTTTGCTGGGGGGCCTCAATTTTAGGACAGTCCTCCAAATTTAAAGGACTGTATAAGTTAAGCCCCTTAGGGAAGGTAGAGTGCATTGTGTATAGGAGTGGGTGACTTTAGTATCTAGCAAAAGCAATTTCTTTCTCCTTTTAGTTGAAGTCTCACATCTATGGCAGTCCAATAAGTTTGAAAGATTGTACAGATTTGTGGGATAGATACAGCCTAACAGAGAAAAGAGAATTGTCTTAATTTCTTATAGTTTGTTTTAAACATCTTTAGTGTGTTTTGTTTTTGTTTCAATCAATAAAATAAATCCCTCCTGTATAAGATATATTAGTTTGATTACTTATGTGATATCTGGGAACCTTTGCCTATTTGTTGTGAACGTATAAATGTGAGGTTACTGATATTACCAAAGGAAAATCTGTATACTGGCAAAATAAACCAATTCTAATGCTCCCAGGGGAAAACTGAAATTCAGGCAAAATAATTCATGTTTTGATGTTTTGATGGGTTTAGTTATAAGGTAAAGAGAGTAATGTGTTATATGTTCCAAAGTTGAATTGTGTAAACTCAGATTTGATTCTGGACAACATATGATAAATAAAGTTTGGGGTAGGCAGACCAGAATACCAATATTTGGGAGGCAGTGCGGTATAGCAGAAAAAGTGTTCTTGTCTTCAGGAAAATCTGGGTTTGAAACCTTCCTCAGCCAATAGCTATATGACATTGGGTAAGTCACTTAAACTTTGAATCTCACTATCTTTATCAGCAAAATGGGAATAACAATATGCATAGTCCCTCTCTCAAGGGATTATTTTGAAGGTTAAATGAGATAATACATGTAAAGAATTATCGAACCATAAATTACTATATAGATATCAATTTTAATATTATTATTAGGTTGGGAAAATAGAAGCTATTTTTCTAATTTTATATATTAGTATCACTTTTTTTTAAACCCTTACCTTCTGTCTTGGAGTCAATACTATGTATCGACTCCAAGGCAGAAGAGTGGTAAGGGTAGGCAATGGGAGTCAAGTAACTTGCTCAGGGTTAATTAGCTAGGAAGTATCTGAGGCCAGATTTGAACTTAGGACCTCCTGTCTCTAGGCCTGGCTCTCAATTCACCGAGCTACACAGCTGCCCCCTAGAATTTCCATATTACAACGTTTTCTACATTAAAAATCTACATATTTAATATTTGTAGAGCCTAATTTTCTAATTAAAATATTGGAAAAATAGAAAAAGATAATTATCTAAGCTCAAAGTATGTAGGAACCTCAAAGGTCATCAAGTTCAATAATAAGTATTGTTTATGTAGTCCTTTGCAATCTGTAAAATCCTTAATGTTAATTATGCCATTTGATCTTCACAATAGTCCTGTGAGGAATATGTTGTTATTGACCATTTTACAGATAGGGAGATTGGAATTGAGGGAGATTAGTAGATCAGGGGTCATACATCCAAGTAACTGAGTGAAGGGGTTTTATGAATGTTGAAGGAGGACTAGCACCACTGGTGGGAGGGCTTTTTGAAAGCCACTTTCAGTACTGCTCATCCACCTCTGGTATCAACCTGGCAACTCACATCCACTAATGGGCCAAAAACTCATCTGCAAGTTGGGGGTTGCCCAGACATGTGAGGACCTCCCCCCCCCAAAATGGAATGGACAGATTTTGTTTTAATTTATTTTAATAATCATTAAGATGGCTGAAGCAGGCTGTGGAGCACTTAGAGCTCAGACATTGAAGGTCCCAAAGTAATCTACTGAATCTCAGACTATTGCCAGTTATCTTGAGTTTTGCCTTGCCCCTGGACTTCAATTACTCTGGAAGAAAGGTTGAGGCTAACAACTTAGTATAACTCTGCCTACCTTAAATCTAATTTATGCAAGAGTCAAGCTATCACCCCATGATGTCGTTAGTCCTCTTCAAAAATGAAAGACAAAAAATAACTGTCTGAAGAGTGTTTTTTTAATACCTCTTTAACTTTAATTTTAGAGAAAGTAGTTTCAGTAGAAGGATGAAGTCTAAAGCCAGACAGTAAGGGGATGAAAAGTGAGAGGACAGAAAGTTGAGGTAGCTCTTATAGATGGCCTTTTCAAGAAGTTTAGCCACAAAAGACATAAGAAATACCAGATGGTATGGGGGATTGAAGGATCAAATGAGTTTGTTTGTTTTTTTAAGATGGGGGTAAATCAGGGGATTGTTACAATTTAACTAGACTTTAGCAAAGTACTTGAGAAGATATCTCAAGATATTACTATGGGAAACATCAAAAAAGTAACCTAGAAAATGACAGATGGGCTCAGAACTGATTGAATGACTGAAACAAAAAAAAAATAATCATTAATGGGACAATATTAATTTGGAAAGAAGTTTATAATAGAATGATCCCAGGGATCTCTGTTTGGTTCTATGCTATTTATATTTCCCCCCACCCCTCTGACTTAAAGACATAACTTTTATGTTTATTAAAATGATAGATGATACAAAGCTAGGAGGCAAAGCAAATATAATGGAGCATGGTATCAGGATACAAAAAGATCGTGAAAGTCTAGTAACTTGGACTGAACAATGATAATACTAATAATAAAGCTAACATTCATAATAGTACTTTATGATTTTCAAACTGATCATCTGAATATATATGTGTGCATCTATTGTAACATCAATTTCTGATAAGCAAATGGAGAACAGAATGAGTGACACCCAACAGTTTTAGAATTTAGAACTAACCCGGATGCCATGAGCCAGAGGGCAAAAAGCAGTTGCTGCCAGGACTATAAAAGGCAGAATCTGGATCAAGAGGCTCTCATTCATGAGAAAGGGACCCGGGTGGCTGGGTGGGGAGGCCAACCAACATGCTTAGGTTACCTGTATCCTGTTCCACAAATTATCACATCCTCAACTTCTGGATAGAGCTGTACTGTATTTTGATCATCATCAAGGAAGAATACCATCATTCCTCAATGCACCTGGGAAGGGCCAAAGGCCTGGCCTGAATGCCACAGAGAGGGGAACCTCTCCAGTAGACAATCTCAACCTGATCAATCTGTGGCCAAACCTGATCATCATTAGTCTAGTGTAATTTCCCAACACCTCCTTCCTTCAATCCCTGATCCTTCCCCTGAGTTTGTTTCAGTTAAATCCTAAAGTGTACCTAAAGCTGAATGCTGTTCTTATTCTAAAGTTCACTACCATATTCTTTGCATCTAAGGGGAAGGGATAACTCAAACAAGATCAAATCATAGTCATAGGCATTACCCGTCAAGGATAAGGGTTCAGAGAAGCTGTGTGATCCAATTCATAGCTTCTCACTTGATCACTTAGTCCTGGGCACTGTTAAGGGAGGTGTGTGTGTATTCAGCTGAGCTTCATATACTTTGTGGGACTGGTGTTCACTACCACAACTCAGTGTCCACCCAAGATTCCCACCTCACTCAGCTTAGGTCCTTAGGCCATAAGAGGACCTTGGACCATCTCTCTATCAGGTCCCAGTGAGAAAATATTAATGTAGAATATCAACTGCTCTGCAATCTCAAAACTTTTTTATAGTCATTAAGATATGACTAGAACATTCGGGGGTTAAATAACTCATCCAGGGTCACACAAACAGTATACAGTAGAGGTGCATCAAAAAACATAGGTCTATTTGATTCTGAGGAAGACTACCAGTAAGCTATACTGTCTCTCAAGATAAAATGTAATTGGGAACATATAACAGTTTATATTTCAGTTAAAAAATCAGTATCACAAATACAAGACAGTGTAGGCATAACTAGATTGAAGGGCATGTGAAAAAAGTCAGTGATTTTTATTGGACAGCAAGGTCAATGTGTTTTAATACTGTGGCATAGAATAAACAATAGCCTGATGAGATTTTAAGCTGCATTCTTTACAAAAGACACAATGCCCAGGAATTGGGAGATTTTACTTTATCTATACTATCCACTGTTCACATCACAAAAAGAGCATGGGATTTGAACAGGGGAAGGACTAAAAACTCACAACTCCTAAATTCTGGAAAATAGAAGTTCTAATGAGGAGAGGAAAATAGAGGCTACCTGAAGGTACGGGTGGATGCACAGAGTAATTGTGAACCAAATGAGATTTTAAAGAGAGATGTGTTGAAGATGCATATTTAGCCTAGTCTACATTTGGATTCTGTGGGAGAAGGTTGTGAGTGCAGGAATTCAGATTAATTTTGAACTGATTAAGAAGGAAGTTGTGGATTTGCAAATCTTTAAGCTTATAAAGAAGGTCTGGGATTGAATAAGGGGAACAAAGTTTGGAAGAAATTAAGGAAAATCTGAATATGATCTCTAGATTCTACTTTTGACTCCTGTAAAAGAAAGTTGATGTAGAATGAGCAGAATTAAAGAAGATAAATGAAATGAAGGTATAAATGGTTAAGGAGACAGAAAAGGGGCTGGTAGTGATCAAGAAAAGGTAAGTATGGGGGGCAGCTAGGTAGCTCAGTGGATTGAGAGCCAGGCCTAGAGACAGGAAGTGCTAGATTCAAATCTGACTTCAGACACTTCAGAGCTGTATGACCCTGGGCAAGTCACTTAGCCCCCATTTCCTAGCCCTTACCACTCTTCTGCCTTGGAGCCAATATACAGTATTGACTCCAAGATGGAAGAAAGAAAGAAAGAAAGAAAGAAAGAAAGAAAGAAAGAAAGAAAGAAAGAAAGAAAGAAAGAAAGAAAGAAAGAAAGAAAGAAAGAAAGGAAGGA
>NC_058131.1:216585241-216594297 GCF_016433145.1 Gracilinanus agilis
AAGAAAGAAAGAAAGAAAGAAAGAAAGAAAAGGGAAGTATGGAAAGGGAAGTGCAAAAAGAAAAAAAATTAGAGTAAAAATTGGTAGAATTGATTGGTGAGTAGGGCAAGTTGTTTAAAGAGAACGAATGGTATTGGGAAGGGAAGAGAAAATTGGCCTATGTCTGTGAAATTATTTAGCCTAAAGAAAGTGAGGTGAAGCTGTTAGGCTATTAAGAGCTAACAACTGATGGGCAAGTTCTTTAAAGAGGTGCCTAGGGATAACCTACCTCGTCAAAACCAAAATAAAACAAAATCAAGACTGAAAAGCTTAATCAATAAGGAGAGTGGGGAGAAGTTTGTAGTGACTTTCTTTGATCATGTGATGTTTTTATGTCTACCACTCCCAAGTGATACCTCTCTATATAATCAAATATAGGCTGTTCTTCCTACTAGAAAAGAAAAAGATGATGGTACTTGAGAAATATCCCTTTCAGGTTATCTGGGATCTGACTTAAAAAAGCAAAACATGGAATCAAAGCTCCAATAAGGTGGGGAGAATCTGAAAGAGGGAGGAGAAATTTCAACATTGTCAAGAGTTGAAGACTATAAGAATATCATAAAGAGGAAGAGGGAAAGGAAAAAGAAACTGTATATTTGGCAACAAGTGTCTATTGAGTGTTTATTATGTACCAGGTAATAGGTGAAACTCTGGGGATATAAATGCAAGGAAATTGATAGGCAATCCCTGATCTCAAAGCACTTACATTCTAATGAAAGAAAACAATATAGAAAACAGATTTGAAAGTGAGTAGGAGGGACCCCGTTGGAGGCATAATATCAAAGTCCAATAAAACAGGAATAAATGTTGTCACTCTGCAAAATAAAGATGGGAGGAACTCACCAGTGGAATAAGGCAGTCAGTATGGCAGAAGAATGTTCCAGAGAGAGAAGGTTTCAGGGGCTGGATGGAGGTTACAGGGTGAAAAGGGTCCAGAGCTTGAAGGAAGTTCCAAAGTGAAACTGCAACTAAGGAATAGTGGCAAATTCTGAAAAGTTAGAAGCACATTCAAGAAAGTAATATTTGGAGCTGAAAGAACAAATTCAAGACGCCTCTTGATGAGGAAGGATCTGGGTGCTCTGAGGAAGATGCAAGTTGTTTATTCTCTAAGAGTGGCATAGTAAAGCCTCAGAAGCTATTTAGGTGTGAGATCATCCAGTAAAGGTCAGAGGATGAAGAGAAGAGTAGTCGCAGTTGGTGACTCCCTGTTCAGGGTTACTGAGGCCACAATCTGTCAATCTCATAATATCTTCCCCGGCATATATCCAAAATATAATAGACAATTTCCCAGGATTTATCCAAAGAGATATTAACAACCCACTTCTGATGAATTGTATGATTATAGAGGATACTTCCTAAACTAACTGAAAAAAGTATTGCCAAAGACTACAGACCTTTGAGTAAGAGTCTGAAAACTTTAGGGCCACTAATTATGTTTTCCTGACAGCTGCCCATTGAATAGAAGGGATATAGAAGAGAAAAAATGATTTGGCAACTGGTATATGAGAACAAGATTTGGATTTCTGGATCACAGCTTTAAATTTAGGGATGACAGAATTTAAATTGAAGTTGGAGTACACTTCAAAAAAACCTAGTAAAAAGTATATTGATATTATGCTTTGGAAATCTAATCAATAGGAATTGAAAATAAAAAGGAAGGGGGGGAATAAAACTGACTGTGTATATGTACTGAGACAGTAGCTACATTGAAGGAAGAATAGCACCCAAGGTTTAACAAAGACATATAGAAGTTCACAAGAAGGAGGAAGCTAGGTGGCTCAGTGAATTGAGAACCAGGCTTAGAGGCAAGAGTGTAAATCTGGCCTCAAACACTTTCTAGCTGTGTGATGCTGGACAAATCACTTACACACGCGCACACACACACACACACACATACACACACACACACACCTCCCATTGTTTAGTCCTTTACACTCTTCTGCCTTAGAACCAATACACGGTTGATTCTAAGATAGAAAATAAGGGTTTGTTTGTTTTTTTTGTAAAGTTCACAAGAAGCCAAATTCAAGAAAAGCAACCAAAATGCTTATAATTAAGACAATTTGCAGAGAACTGGAGGGACTTAGTATTTAGCCTTATTCAATGTGGTCTTATTAAATTCAGCCCAGTGGTCTAGCCTGATAACATTTTGTTGGATCTGAATCTCTATAAGGTATCCCTTCTTAATTTATGGATCTACAACTTTGGTGAGCCTTGAATCTATTACTTTTTTCCCCCAAGTTGCTGACAAAAATATTGAACAGCACAGGGATGAGTCAAGATCTTGGGGGCAAGTGCATTAGAAAACTGCTTGCAAGTTTACTTGGATCCTTTAATGACTTCTCTTAGAATCCAGCCATGCAATCAGTTCTAAATAGAAATAATTATACCATCATTTTTCCAACAGATATTTTTCCTTTCCACAAGAATAGCAAGAGATGCATTATTAAAAACTTGGCGAAAATCTAGATAAACTATATTTGTAATATTTCCCTAATTTATATTCTAGTCAAAAAAGAAAATGATATTAGACAGGCATGACCTACTCTTGATGAGCTCTTGAGGTCTCAGCTATATTGGGGTAAGTCATTCAGGCATCTACATTGTCTAACTCCAATTTGGTAAGTCCCTGGAAGAGAAGGGTCACCAGATTGCCTAAGGAAGGGTAATCTGACCAAGATCAGAAACAGAATTAGTCAAAGTTCTTGTGCTGATTAGATTTGGATCAAGCCCTTTAATATGCCTTGTGCTTCCAACATGGGTCATAAAACAAAAATAAAGACAAAAAACTTAAGTTCGTCAGTTAGTTCCTTGCTTGTCCAAGTCAATTTCTTCAGACAATTTGTTTTCTCCTCATCAGAATTATTTCCTTCTTCAAGATTTTATTTATGAGAGAAATCTATCCCTCTCCAACTGAAATTTTCAGTTTTACTTGAGTCTATAGGACTTTTCCTTTTCTTCTACTGAAAGAATACCTTGCTCCCTGACTTGCTGAGAAGACTGAGACCATCCATCATACACTTATTCATTTGTCCTCTTCCACACATCAGTCTTTCAGCATCTCCACCAAACCTGCCACCTTTTCCCCCTATTCTCAGAGCATGAAGAAAATCATTTGTTTTTACCCTTGGTCTAACCCTTTCTGTCTTCTCTAATACTATCCTCTATTGTTTGACTCTTCCCTCTTCCATCTTCAATTTTGCCCTTTTTATTAGCTCCTTTCCAGGTACTATTATAAATATGAAATCAACTCCCATCCTCAAATAAATAAATAAATAAATAAATTAAGTTTTCTGTGTCATTTCATGTTTTAATTCTTTCTTTCTCATCTAATATACTTTCACAGTTCTAGAAAGAGTAGTCTGACTACATGCAATATGTCCTCTATTTCTTCATTACCCATTAATTCCTCAGGGCTATGAAATCTTGTTTCTGCTCCTATCACTTCACTTAGATTCTCCCAGATATCTTAAATTTAGCAGTGGAATGGGCCCCAGAGTAATTCTTGCACAAGTCTACCTCCTCATTTTCAGATGAAAAAACTGAGGCCCAGGGTTAAGTATTTTGGCCAAGAACAGGATTCAATTTTCCTACTGCAAATATTTCTTTACTTCATCTAAGTTACTCCTCTAAATATTAATTTTTAACAACCTTTGAAACTAGGTTATTGTTTATCTCTTAGCTGATATAAAAACCACTCCACCAGTAATTAGCCAATGATTCTTGATTGCTAAAAGCAATCACCTCTTTCTTAGTCCTCAATCTGCTTAGCTTTTCTGTGGTTCCACACTGGGATGCATCACTGTCTCTTATAATTGCTATTACCTTTCAAGGCTCAATTCAGGTAATACCTTTACCAAGAAGCCTTCCTTGATCAATCCAGTTTTAACTACTATTTACTTTTTCAAATTATCTTGTCTTTTAGGAATTAGTGTACATGTATTCTGTCTCTTTGGGGAGAATATTAGCTCTTTGAAAGCAGGGACTCTTGTTTTTTTCTATATATCTGCATCATTTAGCACAGTGCCTGACTAGAGTAAGAACCTGACAAATGTTTGTTTAATTTAACCAACTTCTCTTTAGAGACTGGAAAAAGGATGATGTAATTGGCTTTCTGCATAGATATCTGAATATCGGAAGGGAGTCAGGGAGTATTATTATAAACCACAGGATCTGAAAAAAATTGTCAAAAAAATCTGGAATTTGTTAAAAACTTAGGAATCCCAGAAACTTCCTGGAAAAAAAGATATTATGGGAAGTCCTCAAACACCTAGTGCTGGCTTCTGAGCAAGATGCCAGTAAGGTCACAGAAGTAGCAGGGAGCCAGCCTCAGGCTTTGGCCATGTTCCTAACAACTTCTTTGTTTTCTTTGGCTCTGAAGGGAGGACATTGGATCGCTTCCAACTTCAAGATTCTGTGACTCTGATTAGATGATCTCTACTGTCATTTTACAAAGGTTTAATTGCACTGACATATTCCTTCAGGCTCTTACTGGAGCCACCTAAGACTATGTGCTTGTTATTTGAGGACGCCACCACCAGATGGCTCATTTTTGTTCTTGTAGGATAGGATGGCCAACTCTACTGCTATCTATCAGTTTTCTAGAATACAAAAAAACAGACTTGTGTTACCAAGCTTTAATGAGTTTCTCCAATGTCTTTATTTGATATATTTCTCTAATTCATGGTTACAAACATGGCTTGCATGCACAAGTACTTCTTTCTCCATACTTTTGATGTGTTGAAAGGAACTAGAGATTTATCCTTGAGATTACTTGGAGATATAATAAGTGAGAGAGAGCGAATAGACTCCTGCTTGGCCCAAGTGAAAATAGTTAGGAACAATGGGTAAGAAAGTATAGAGATGAATTTATGCTTAGTGGAAAAAATATCAAATAGATGTATCTAAAAGTGGAATTGGCTGCCAGGTAGTGTATTTGCTTTTCCTAGAAAATTCCAAGGAGAGTTTAGGTGATCATTTTCAAGGGACACACACAATAACTTGTGCATTTTGAAAATATTGGTCCAATTTGTGGTTGGTTTTTTGTTTTGTTTTGTTTTGTTTTTAGTGTAGGGAACTACTAGTGAGAAATTCCTGCTGTACAAATCAGAAATGATTCTGTAACTTATTGTCTTAGAAGGTTACTCAGTAGCACATAGTAAGTACTTATATGTTTGTGGCATTAAGCTGATACTAACAGAGAGGGTATTCCTTCCTATCCAGTTTGTTAGTGAAAGAAGTGTTTCAATCTTGAGATCTATCTATCATCTCTGATAATCTGATAAAGATGGTTTAGTTGATAAGGAAATAATGGGACATGGGAGATGATCTTGACTGTTAACTCATAGCTGCTTCTCTGAAGTGCCATTGAGTTACAAGATTATTATATAAGAAATTCAAGCTCCCTTTCACTCAAAAGCACAACTACACAGAGCTGTATTTTTAACATAGACAACACAACAGGCTTAGAAACTTCAGGGTGAAGATAAGAACTACACTGGACTTTCAGCTATATTTGTTATCACCAAGCGAAGTCTGAGAATACTTTTCTCAGGGGCAAATGCTCCTGCTAAACTAAGGTTTCAGCCTTGGCTGCATGAAGAATGTTAACTTTTTAAATGTTGGTTTGCTAGGAACTTGAAGCTTTTCAATAAGGTCACAATAATTTTTAACAAGAAATCACAAGGATCACAAAAGGGGTCAAAAGAGGAGTCTCAGATTTTTATCTGTTCTCTTATTGGCTTCCCACATTTCATAACTGTTAGTGCACTGGACTTGAAGTCTCTAAAACATGGATAAAACTGGCCTTCTTACTGTTCCACAAACAAAGTACTCTATCTTCTTCTCTACGCATTGTCTCTGGTTCTCCATCCTCATCCCTGCCTCCTGACTTCCCTGGCTTTCTTTAAGTCCAAACTAAAATCTCATCTTCTACAGAAACCTTTTCCCAATCCCTTTTAATTCCAGCGGCTTCTCTCTGTAAATTATTTCCTTCTTCTCCTTTATATCATTTATTTGAATATATTTGTTTGTCACCTCCCTGGAATGTGACCTCCTTGAGGGAAAAGACTGTTTTTTGCCTTTTTTGTATCCTGAACACTTAACATTGTTCCCAAAATGTAGTAAACATTTAATAAATGTTTACTGATTGACTACCAGTTTAGTAATTACGCCAAAAAAGAAATAAAGTTCATCTAAAACAGTGATTCCCAAAGTGGGCACTACTGCCCCCTGGTGGGTGCTGCAGGGATCCAGAGGAGCGGTGATGGCCACACTTTTTTTTTGTATTACATTCTATTCTGAGTTCAATAAATAGTTTCATAATTTCCAGGGGGCGCTAAGTAATATTTTTTCTGGAAAGGAGAGAGTAGGCCAAAAAAGTTTGGGAACCACTGATCTAGAATGATCTGTCTCTTTCTTAACAAGCTGTGTTGTTTTGTGATCACTACTTTCCTTTATGGATGTTTACTAACCATTTCTTTAATAATGCCTCCTAAATTTTTGCTGAGAATCAGAATTGAGCTCAATAGCCTACTATTGGCACATAACATCCTCTTCTCTTTTCAGAAAATCAGGGCAATATTTTATTTGGTCTAGTTTTATCATAACTCTCCTGATTCTCCAGTCTTTCAAATAACATTTTAAGTTAAAATTTACCATTAATTTTCCCCATGGACATTCTAATTAAATAGTATTCATTCTTCCCCTTTCTTTTGTTCCTGAAGATATTTTTTAACTTTTATTTTCTACAATCATTTATTAAGTACCTATTTTTCAAGGGGCACTCTGGTGGGAGTTGAGGAAGATATAAAGTTTAGTTAAAATATGGTCCTTGCCTTCATGAAATGCATAACCACATATTGTGTTCAACAGGTTTTTTCTAATTGTAAAAATCAGTGTTTTGCTGGTAAATCAAACTGACAAAATGAACAAGATATTTTTTTCTACTAAAGAAGAATCATAGAATCTCAGAGTTTCTCTCTGAAGAAGAGTTGTCAGAATCCATCTAGTTCAATCAGTACCTACATAGAAAGCCTTTCTATAAGATGCCAGACAATTACTCATCTACTGATCCTGAATACCTCTGGTGATCGGGACCATATTTCTTCCTGGGGCAGCCCATGTTACTCTTCGACAGCTTTAATTGTAAGAAGTTACCCCTAACCTTTCACTGAAAGTAAACTCATGTTTTTGCAATTTCCACACATTGTTCTTAGTTTGATGTCTAAAAAGAAAAGTCTAGTGCATCTTGTATACCACAATCCTTCAAATACATATAAAAAGTGATCGTGTCTCACATATTCTCTTCTAGAAAGCTAAAGAACTTCAGTACTTATAAGAGCTCTTCTTATAGCCTGATCTAAACCTATCTCCCCATTCAGGAAGCTCTTCTCTGTCCACGATATTGACCCAATATCCTTTGGTCCCATGCTATTCAACATTTGTCAGTCACTTGGATGAGAAGAAAGAAAGCATAATTTCCAAATTTGCAAATGACACAAAGCTGAAAAGGAAAGTGAGCACATTGGATAAGTCAGGATCCAAAATGATCAACAATTTAGAATGATACAATGAATATAGTAGGATGAAATTTAATAAAAAAATTAATTGTGAACTGATTCAAAAAGCAACTGTAGGGTTCCGGGTTAAGATGGCGGCAGAGTAAGAAGCAGCTCTTAACCTCTCCTGACCGAAACACACAAAACTTCTCAAGGGGACATAAAAACAAGTCCAGACAAATGGAGGAACCCCACAACAGGGCACAGCATGGAAGGTATGTGGAATCAAGGCATTTCCATGCTATAAAGGGGTGAAACAGTTCTCACTAAATCGCAGGCTGAGCAACCACCCCACCCCCAACCCCTCCACACAAAACACCTATAGCGCTGAAGCCAGCTAAAAAGAAATAGAGCAAGTTTGGGGCACCCATCAAATCATTGGCAGCTCCGGGGCCTGTTCCTGAGAGCAGCAAGATTTAAGACCCCGAAAAGCTAACGAACGCACACAAAATTTGAGCGCGGGAGCAGGACGCCAAGAACGGACGCAGGGCGCAGAGCGCGGGCTCAGAGAGCAGGCATGGGTGGAGGCGTGGGTGGAGGCAGACACAGCCAGGAGCTAAAGCTCTGAAACCCTGAGTGGGGAACCAGTGCAGACGGGTATACAACTGTGGAAGCAGCGCCCTGAGACTTATAAAGAAACCTCCAGCAGAGTATCAAGCAAGGGAGTCCACCAGGGGGCTTGACCTTGGAAAAAACCAGACAGACCTCAGGAGCCAATAGACTGCGGACAGACCCTGAGCGCAAGGATAAACCTGAGAAGGTGCTGGGCTAACGATGGCTACCCAGTCTCAGGAAGCTCAGAAGAGAAAGATTAACAACAAGAAAAAGAAGTCTTTAACACTCGACAACTTTTACACAGAGAAAATCCAGACAACCGAGGAAACAGAGGAGGAGAACAAACAAGCATTCGGACCCTCCTCAAATAAGGAAAACTCCTCACAAGCTATGGAAGAGTTCAAAACTGAGATTTTGAGGAAAATGGAAGAGATCTGGCAAGAAAATAACAATTTAAAAGGTAGAATCTTGCAATTGGAAAGTGAGGCTCAGAAACCAAATGAACTGATAAGCAAATTGAACACCAGAAATGACCAGATTGAAAAGGAATACCAGAAGATTATAGCTGAAAACCAGAATATTATAGCCGAAAACCAATCCCTAAAGGCTAGAATTGAGTAATTGGAAGCTAATGATCTCTCAAGAAAACAAGAACAAATAAAACAAAGTCAAAAGACTGAAAAAATAGAAGGAAACATGAAATATTTCAATGAGAGAGTGACAGACCAAGAAAACTGGTCTAGAAGAGACAATTTGAGAATAATTGGTCTTCCAGAAAAACCAGAAATTAATAGAAACCTTGACTTCATACTAACAGAAATAATCCAGCAAAATTGCCCTGAAGTCCTACAACAAGAGGGCAATATAGACATTGAAAGGATTCATAGAACACCTGCGACATTC
>NC_058131.1:216599295-216653114 GCF_016433145.1 Gracilinanus agilis
AGAAAGTGTTCCAAATCTCTAATAATTAGAGAAATGCAAATCAAAACAAGGCTGAAGTATCACCTCACACCTAGCAGATTGGCTAAAATGAAAGAAGGGGAGAGTAATAAATGTTGGAGGGGATGTGGCAAAATTGGGACATTAATGCATTGCTGGTGGAGCTGTGAACTAATCCAGCCATTCTGGCTGGCAATTTGGAATCATGCTCAAAGGGCTATAAAAGAATGCCTGCCCTTTGATCCAGCCATACCATTGCTGGGTTTGTACCCCAAAGAGATCATAGATAAACAGACTTGTACGAAAATATTTATAGCTGCGCTTTTTGTGGTGGCAACAAGTTGGAAAAGGAGGTTATGTCCTTCAATTGGGGAATGGCTGAACAAACTGTGGTATATGCGGGTGATGGAATACTATTGTGCTAAAAGGAATAATAAACTGGAGGAGTTCCAGGCAAACTGAAGAGACCTCCAGGAACTGATGCAGAGCGAAAGGAGCAGAGCCAGAAGAACTCTGTACACAGAGACTGGTATACTATGGTAAAATTGAATGTAATGGACCTCTGTACCAGCAGCAATACAATAACCCAGGACAATTCTGAGGGATTTATGGTAAAGAAGCTACCCACATTCTGAGGAAGGACTGCAGGAGAGGAAACATATAAGAAAAACAACTGCTTGAACGCATGGGTCGGGGTGGACATGATTGAGGGTGTGGACTCGAAACTACCACACCAATGCAACTACCAACAATTTGGAAATTGGTCTTGATCAAGGACACATGACAAAACTAGTGGAAATGTGCATCGGCCATGGGTGGGGGAGTGCGGGGGGTGAAGGGGAAAGGAGGAGCATGAATCATGTAACCATGTTAAAAATGAATATTTATAAATATTTGAAAAAAAAATTTTTAAAAAAGCAACTGTATAATTATAAGGTAGGGAAAATGTGTCTAGATAGCAGTTTGTGGGAAAAAATCCTTCTGGTTTTAATTACTATATGCCTAATATGAACCAACAATACCTGATAACAGTAATTAAATTAAAAAGCTAACTTGAACTTAAGATGCACAGCCCATGAACTAGGGTTCCCTGAAAACTCTACATTAGGGGAGATTGGGACCCTGTGAAAGGAAGTTTGACCCAACTTGGAATGTCTCCAAGTTAAAACTTAAGTACAGATCACATTTAGAGTATCCCAAATATAGAGGAAGTGTAGTTCTCCAAATCCTGCACAGGCATAGAACAAACAATATGACTATCAGTTAATGGACAGCTTCTGGGTAGAAGAGAAGAGTTGCACAAGAGAAGAGAGTGTGTCTGCCCTTGGAGGAATACGACTCTGACAAAGATTCCTTCAGAACTCTATAACTGAGTCAGACTAAGGCAGGAGTGTGGCCACATTCTATAGACCAGTGGTTCCCAAACTTTTTTGGCCTACCGCCCCCTTTCCAGAAAAAAATATTACTTAGCCCCCTGGAAATTATTATTATTTTTTTACATTTTAATAGCAATTAATAGGAAAGATAAATGCGCCTGTGGCCATCACCGCTTCCCCTGAATCACTGAAGCACCCACCAGGGGGCGGTAGTGCCCACATTGGGAATCACTGCTATAGACCATCTTCTTCCACCAGTCTTGCTTCTTGCACCCTTACCTTACATTGTACTGTCCTGGATAGCTTCCAGGCAACTCATAAGAACACTGAATGAATGAGTTTATTCCATTTCTACTATACCACAGTGCTCAATGAAGTTGCCTTTGACCAATATTATCTTCAAAGACAATTCCTCTTCCTGCATGGAGAAGAGTATATGAGAACAGAATGGGAAAGAGAGGGAGGCCTTTCTCCTTCTGCCTGGAACTTTGAATTGTTCTCCCTAGTCCAAATGCAAAAGGAGGACTGAACCCAGAGACAATTTGTACTTACCAATCTCTATTCATCTCAGGATGATCTCATAGCACTTCATGGTGCTCATTAATGCAAAATGCAGTCAGGGAAGGTCAGGAGCAAGAAAAAAGAAGATTGCATTAGAGCCCTTTTAGATGTTTAGTGATTTTTCTTTCTCATTTATAATAAACTCTCTTAAAAGCCTTGTGACGGAAAGTTTTCAAAGTGGCACCCAAACAAAGGCAAACATCTATTTTATTTGTGGAGACAAAAGCTCATGGGAAAAGCTGACTTTGGCATAAAAAAATATAGCTTGTCTATTTGCTTTTACATTATGGGTAGAATTCAAAAAGGCTCAAGGGAAGACCCAAGAGAGGCTGAGCTAGATGCACAGTTTAACAAGCTTTTTTCAAAGAGTACCAGAGTCTCCAGTAAGCATTGCAGTTCCAAATCCTCTTAGCTGAGGCCCACCTCAGATACCTAGGGGAGTCTCTCATTCATTCTATTCATCAACTTCTTCTCAAACCCCTGGATACTGAAGACAAATAAAGTCAGAAAGGTGTCACTTCTAATCTCTTTCAGTTGGGCATCTATCTATCCGGAGATCAACCACCAAATACTAAAGTTCCAGTAGAAGCACACCTGGGGCAAGAAGTCAGAGTCACTCTTACCCACCAACCACTCAATTCCATTTCAAAATCTGAGCTAGATTAATATATTCTCTAAACTTCTCATTAAGTTCTAGTGATGATTATCTGTCTCTGTGTCTGTCTCTCCATTTATCTATCCTTCTCTCTATCTATCTATCTATCTATCTATCTATCTATCTATCTATCTATCTATCTATCTATATCTCTCTCCTCATCCCTCTTTTTCTCCCCATCTCTTTTCCTTTCCTTCTCCTTCTCCGTTTTCCTTCCTATTCTCCTTTTCTTTCCCCCTCCCTATAATTGCAAATATTGTGCTCACCAATACCAACTCCACTCACCTATACTTTCCAGACTTACTCCTACCTAGCTCATGTATTTCATAATACATTTAACTGTACCACATGGAACCCTTCCCCTATTCTTTAATAAAAAAAAATTGCTAACCACATCAGATTTTCTGAACATTTATCCCACCTTCTCACTTCACAAAAATCTGCTCTATGGCAAGTCACTCCTAATCTCATTTCCCCAGCATATAGGATCAAAAAGAAGCATGAGCATATATGTTGCTTCCCATTGCTTCTTCCAGTTCATTGCTCTATCCCTTTATATTAATTCACGCATCCTACTCTCTTGCTATTTTTGTCATTTATAACTACCAATCTCCAAGTGACTCTTCCAGATTTCACAGTGAGTTTAATGAACTGGCACACGTTTTCCCTCCTCCTCATCCACTTTCATCATCCTTGGAAAAACAAGATTTATATTGATGATCCTGATAGCAATCTCACCTCCTGGTGGCTTGAATTGCTTAAGGTCAATAATGTCCTTTTTTATTCCACACCAGTAATGCATCAGCATTTCATGCCATACTTCATCAACTCCTAGAATTGTATCACCTTTAACATCCTTATTTTCAGATTTCTACTCTGCAACCACAACCTTACATCCTTCTAGCTTTCCCACTCTTGACTATAATGAATCTACTTTCTGTAGATGAGGAAATTAATGAACAGAGACATAAAGGGACTTTCCCAAAATTCCAAAGGTGACAGTCATTGAGTTTGAACCTAGGTCTTCTAACTATAAATCCAACCCTCTTTCAACTGGACCATAATGAGTAATATCTTTTCTTGACAACATTTAACCTTGATACATGGTCTGCCCCTTTCACGATTCATTAACTACTATGGAAGTGTACTTTTCTTCCATGAATTTCTGCTATTTCTAACCTATGAATCCTAATCTATGGAATTTCTCTGTTCCTGTCGCAAAGCTGTTGAATATTGATGGAGAAAAAAAATGAAACTGAATTAACTTCACTAACTCAGAATCCATGGCACATACCCTACAGCTGGGCCATACTGCTACACTCATTTGTATCTTTACTGGCTCCCTATCTCATTCTAAAGTATTTTTTTCAAAATGTCTGTTTTCTCATTTCAGTGAATCCCAACCCTACTCCTTATTCTTAAAGCAGACAACCTAGCCACTGATGTAATCTCAGAGATTAAGGCTATCCTAGATGAGATGCTTAGCAACCCTGATCTCCTTGAAATTTTTCATCATCATCATCATCATCTTAGCATCAGGCAACATCTAAGCTCCCTTATTCCACTTCACTACCCTACCATCTTCTCACCAGACACACTTGCCTTCAAACCCATAAACTATGCCCAGAAGGGCTTAACTCTTTCACTCCCAGAGCTACCATCTAGCGCTGACAGTTGGATACAGTAGGATCTAACTCCTACTCTTGCATAAAAAGTATATTGGGGAAAGTCATTAGCCACTTCCTGATCCATTGGGATCCTGCCCCAGCATCTTCTTTATTGCCAGACTGCCTGAACAAAAAGACCATTTTCAATTCCTGCGCAGTATCCTATCAGATGTATCTTTCTCTATCAGAAGTAAGGCACTCTGCTCTCTGGACCAGACCCTTCATCTGATCCTGCTCCTTATGCTGCTAATCTCTTTCTGACTCACAGGACACAAGTCCTCCATCTGCAGGAGCCTGAAATGTTGAAGGACAATTTCAAAATGTCTAGTAGCATGCTTCCCTCAGAAGACTTCTCTCCAGTCACTAATACTCTGCTAAGACTCACTACTCAATTACTAACATGCTCTCATTCCTTTTGTTCTGAGAAATCCTGAACTTTTGGTGGCCATCATACAAATTCTGTTCCTTATCAACTTGATTCTCTCTAAGGTCTATACATCCTAACCCTACTCTCTACAATGTTCCATTCCTGATCTTCCCATTTCTTCTACTAAACTCTCTAGAATGTTGGAGCCATAATTTCAAACTTGTGTTCACCTTAGCTCTTTCTAACTTTTTCCATCATTAAGATATCATCCCTTCTCAATGATACCACTTTCCCCCTTTTAAGTATTGTCTAGTTTCTTTCATGCCTCCTAACACATTAGTGATAGGAGGAAATGTATACTTTTTACTTCCCACTGCCATTCCTAGACCATCCCTCAAACCTTCTTTACTAAGCTACTTTCCTTTTTTTGAGGTTCTTGCTATCCAAATGTTAAATCCAGGTCATTAATATTTATAGGACCACATAGGGCACTTTCATTCCTTCCCCCCAAAATGGACAGGACACAATATTTCTCTCATTTCATCTTCTGCCCTAACAAAAGGATACTTCAATATACATATTGATTAGTCTATCATATTTAACCTTTATGTCCTCCCACTTGACTCAACCATCTCTCCCAGCTATGTTATCCTTTATTACTCCTTTTCATGGCTAAATTAATTCAGAAAACCAGCTATAATTGGCGTTTCAACTTCTTTTTCTCTCATTCTCTTCTAAACCCTTTGTAATCTGGCTTTCAACCTTATCTTTCATCTAAAATATTCTAATCCCAAATTATCACTGCATTGCCTAATCTAATGACCTGTGCTCAATAACCATCTTCCTTGGCCCTTCTAACATATGTCACTCTCAATTAACTTTTCTTTATCCCTATTCTCTCCTCTCTAGGAGATTCTCTTTAATGACAATCATTTCTCTTTCATCTCTTCCTATCCATCTTACCACACCATAATCTCTTTTTCTGGCCCTTTATCCATGACTTTTCTTCTAATCGTTGGTATTCCCCCAAAGATCTGCCCATAGTCCTTCTCTGATTTAATTCTATACCATCTCAATTTGTAGCTTTCCATTGGTCCATTTATCATCTCTATGCAAATGTTTGTCAGATCTATTAATCTAGTCATAGTGTCTGCTGAGGTACAACTTTAATCTCCAAATGTCTCTTGGATTTTTCAAATTGGATTCCTAAATCTTAAATATTAAAGTAAATATGGCTAAGATGTCACCCATTATTTTTTCTCAGCCCTTCTCCCCCACTTCCAACTTCTCTGCCACTGTTAAGAGCACACCATCATGCAGGCTTACTATCTTCTTTTCATTGGGGGACTCATATATGTCCCTTTTGTACATTTTTACAGTCACTATCTTCATCACCCTTATCACCTCTTACTGTACTACTACAAAAGCCTTCTAAATGGACTCTGCCTCAAGTCTCTCTCAGCTCTCATCTATCTTCTATTCATCTGACAAAATTATTTTTCTAAAATGTAGGTCTGTTGTTTCACAACATGAACAAGGAAATATGTACTATATGATAATACATGTACAACCTATATTATATTACCTCCCTTCTTGGGTAGGGAGAGGGGTAGGAGGGAGGGAGAACACATGAATGGCAAAAAGTCAGAAAATGATTATTAAAATAGTACTGACTTTTAATCAGAAAAAAATAAAATTTACAAATAAATAAAATATAGGTTTGAATATATCATCCTGCTGTTTGAGGATCTCCAGGTGCTCCCTATTACCTCCAGGAAAAATACAAATTCCTATGTTTATCATGTAAAATTTTTTATACCCTGGATCCTTCCCTATCCTTTTAGGTTTCTTATTCATGATTCCCTCTATCACGCTATGATTTAGCTACCCTGGTCTACTCATTATTCCTTAAACACAATATTATAGCTCTCCATTCTGCCTTTGCATGGGCTTTCACCAATGCCTAGATTATTCTGCCTCTTAATTTCAATACTCAATTAAAATCCCATAATTCTCTAGAAGACCTTTTCTGGGTCCTCCAGATAATAATTTCCTCTCTGTTTAGATCACCTTCATACACTCAGTATATGTATGATACCCACCTAAATATTTTCATATTGTCTCTCCTATTAGAATGAACTCTGGATGAAAGAAAGGACTGTGGTATGGAGTATGTCTGTGTCTGCTTCTGGCTTTCTTCTCCACATAGATCATGCTCTTACCCTCAGTTTCTCCCCCTTTCAATTTCTGGAAGCAGAATCCAATCAATTTTTTTCTTATCCCTAGAAAGTATGAGTCTATTGATTTCCTTATGGCTTCATTAACCATTTATTTTTACTTTTAAAACCAGATTATTCCTCCTTGGATTCCATTTCCCTATATATTTTGTATCTCCCATTAGAATGTAAGCTTCTTAAGGGCAGGAAAAAACTTATTATTTTTTAGTGCCAATACTTAGTGTTTCATTCATTCATTTCTTATAGAAGTTAAATCTATGTTCTTGTTCTACTTCCCTCTTGTTTCCTTTAGGACTTTGTTATGACAGTCATATCTCCCTCTCATGACTTTTATTATCATCCTCACTTTTCCTTCTCAATCAACAAACAGGATTTTCCAAGTGCTTCCTCGGTGCCAGAGTTTGTGTGAGATGATGATAATAGAGGTCCAAAAGCAAAAACGTCTCTGCTACCAGTAAGTTTCAAACATGTATGTGTTTGTACGTATACAGAACATGTACAAAACGGATAAAATACAGTTTTGAAGGAGAAATATATTAGAACCTGGGTGATCAGGTTCTTCCTGTAGGATGAAGGTATTAAATTACCAGAGATACTAAGAAGTGGAGATGAAGCGGGAAGATATTTTAGGGATAGGAGATAACTTAATGTCAACCCCATGTAGTAGGCATGTATGAGGAACAATAAAAAGGGCAGAATGAATCCATCATAGAACCTGTGAAAGAGGTCAATAAAAAGCCCATATTTGGGAAGATGTTTTGAAGATTTTCAAATGCTAAACAGAGAAGATTATATTTGATACTAGAAACAATACATAGCATACTGATGTTTATGGAGCAGGGGAAGAATGTGGTCAGACATAAGGTCAAGTCAAGAAACATTGTCTGAAAACTTCAGACACTGTGTTAACACTGTACAAATACAAGCCCAAAGAAAAATGGTGACTGCCCTCATGGAGTTTTCATTCTAATTAGGGAACCAAACATATAAAAGGGGGCTAAAATACAAAGTGGGGTTAGGGAATGGTGATGAAGTCCAGAAGATAAATGATGATTTGTCTAGGTCTTTCTTCAAAATGATACTTCCAAGAACTCTCATAGGAGAAAGGGTCCACAAAGATGGAAGGAAGAGGCAGCTGAGGCATGGTGGCAAGCTTTTGAACTTAAAGAAAATCATTTTGGCAGCTTCTGAAAGAATGAAAGATGATTTATAATCAGGAAGAATTTAAGGCAAGAAATAATCTGATTTACTCAGTTCTAAAAATAATCTTGTCCTTTGCTGTTCTAACCCATTTAACTACCATCCTATAACTTCTCTTCCATTGATTTGTTTTAATGTCATTTCTGTTAGGTTCCCACTTCTATACTATCTGCTTATTACTGAAACATCTATAGTTTTGCTTGTAATCCCACCATTTTACCAAAATGATTATCTCCCTGACCACCAATTCCCTCCTCATTTTCATAGCCAATTCCTTTTTTATTTAGTCTTCATCATCCTCCTCCATATTTAAGTAATTGAGTGTCAAGGTATATTTTGATTTCCTACAGCTCTTCTCTTTCCTCTCCAATCCATCTGTCATATCACTAACGTAGAAAATTTCAATCACTTTTGTTATATGCCCTCCTATAGCAGTATGAGGAAGCATATAAACCTCTTTTCAAAATAATTTATTTAAATGAATAAAATAAAATAAAATATATATGAATACAATTACATTGAAATAAAATTACACATATATTAGGGGAAATTTACAGAGTCCAGGTTAAGAATTCCTACAATAATGAAAGAATTTTTTTACATGTTGGCCAGATCATTTAATCATCTACTCAAAAATCTTCATTGGCTCCCTATTGCCCCCAAATAAAATTTTAAATTAGTATTCAAGATCCTTTAAGGTTGTCAATATCTCCCATTTCCAGTTTTACATCATGACTCTTTGCTATTGTGAAGGTTTTCCCTTTCACCCACTCTTCCCCCTGTCTTCTATTCATTTACCACTAGGCAATGTGGGGAAGAGGCAGCTCTGACCACTGACACTTGGATTTCAACACTTCCTTTAGACACAGGTTGATTCCTGAGAATTCGATTTAGTCCAGATGTCATAGATGAAGATGGGAAACTTAAAAGTAAAAGGAGCAAGAGCTCCATTCCAGTTGCTGAAACAATTTGAGGAGAGATACTAATAATCAATTGTGATAGACACTGGTGAATTGCCAATAGAGGAGAATCAATTTCTTCTAACTTATCTAGGAGTAGCAAGAGGTAAAGTAGGTCTTTTTGCCTTCAGTTCTGCTTTATTATGCCATACTATTTATTAAAAATTGTTCATATTTGTGTCTTATATCCCTAGTTGACTATGAATCTAATGGATGCCAGAGATCATATCTTATATGACCTTTGCATCATCTGAGGTGCCTAGCCCATTTTTCCTTGCAGATTAATACATATTTGAATTAAAGAGATTGGAATTGAAATTTTAAGTGGTGTGGTGAATGAAGATAATAGGCATGGGGGGGGGAGTGAGATAGAGATATCGAGTAGTTATATAGATATGATGGAGGTGTATAAATGGAGATTTTGTACCTTTGAATTATGTACCCCAAAATTCCTTAGTATTTCCCAGAATTCCTTTTTGATCTCTCCACCACCTTGCGTGGTCATGTTTTGAATATAGTTTGCTGTAAGCGCTTCCTCTTCCTCTTTTTTCCCCACATGTGGGCTGAGAAAGGTGGCTTGTTTTACTTTTGCTTTTTATGTTAGTTATTATTAATAAAAATTATTAAATATAATACTTGGAATATTAGATATTGATTTTGAAACTCACAGGGGGAAGGAGAAATTTGGTAGGAGAATGGTATCTAGAAGACTTAAGAGGAAGTATATATCTATGATTCCATGATAGACACCTGGAAGTTATTTAAGAGACAACAACAAGATCTTCAGGTAGATCAAATACATAACCAAAGGTTCAATATATGCCAAAATGTCCACAGTAACATTTTTATGATAGCAAAGAACAGGAAAAAAGTCAGTACTCATCAACTGAGAAACAGCTAAACAAATTTTGGTATATAAATGTAATGGAATATCATTGTACAAAAAGAAATGAAAAACTATAGGGAATTTAGAAAATGTAGAGATTAGTATGAACTAAGTATGCAGAGTGAAATAAGTTGAGCAAAATGACTACAGGAATATGGAGGAAAAGATACACTTAATGAAACCGTATGTTGTATGATCATAATGACCCAAAGTTTATTCTCATATAAGAGACAAAGAATTTCATGTTCTTCCTTTCACTGGGAAAATGAGGGACTGTAGATACAAAATGCTGCATATGCTGTCAGCTGTGGTCATTAATTTAGTTTCTTTTTTTTCTGAGAAAAAAAGGCTCACTGAATAGGGTAGGATAAGCGGGATATTATGAAATGACTAAACTATAAAAACAAAAGGGAATGATAAAACTTCTTTGGAAAAATCATTGGGGAAAATAAATAACAAATGCAAAGAAAGCATCCATCAAAAAGATTACAATCTATAAGATATATGGACATGGTAAAAAGGTAAGTTCCAACAATGGACAAAAATTAAATTAAATTAAAATTAAAAATCATTGTGTTGGTTTGAAAATGATCCCTCTCCCCAAAACAACAGCAAAAACATTAGTCTCAGAGGTAATTGGTAATTTGGTGATTGAGAGAGAAACCTTTGACAAGTGACTGTAATAGCCTGGAATTGTCAGTGAGTGTGGTGAGAGAGTGTTCTGGTCATATCTTTTGGTGAGATGAGAGAATATGTAGTGGTTTCTGAGAATGATCATAATGTATTTAACTCGGATTAGTGAATGTCTGAGTAAGTCAGTGCATGATGATATGGCATATATGGAATATCAGAGGTCTCATTGCCTTTTAGAATTTGATGTAAGAAATGTCCCATCACGGTAGAGTGAGGCCATGAGGGAAGACTACAATCTGGTTGCTAGTGCCTCTCTAGCCATAGAGCACAGAGTAGCCGTGAAGAAAGAGATAGGATCAGGTTCAATCCAGTATAGTGTACTTGAAACAAGGGATTCTTGGTTAGTTTCTGGTTTCTCTTTTGGGAAGGAGAATCTGATGGGAGAAGGTAGAGGGAAGTTAACGTGTGTAACTAGAGCAGTGATGGTGAAACTATGTTGTGGGTGCCAAAGGTGGCATGTGGCCACTACCACTCCCACCCCAACTCCCACCCAGAGTTCCTTACTAGAAAGACAGAGGGATTTGGGTAGATCTGTTCCCCTCCCTCTCTCCACTGTGCCTGATGACATTTTTTTCCCCATCCCTTGCCTCTCTGCCCAGCAGCCAATGGGAGCACACGCGGGGGGGGGGGGGGGGGAACAAGATGGACAACTCACAGATGACAGAGATGGAAGGGAGCAGTGCTCTGGCCACTCCCCTCCCCCTCTCTACACTCGCTGAGGACAGTCCTCACTTCACCCATCCCTCTGCCCAGTAGCCCAATGGGCTGCACATCTGTGATCCTATGAACTTGACATTATAACGTAAAAGCCACAGAACAGAAAGGTACTTCAATGGTCATCTAGTTGAACCCATCATTTTATAAAATAGGAAACCAAAACCCTGAGAGTAAGTGACTTGCTCAAGGTTATACAGCCATTAAGAGGAGAGTTGAAATTTGTACCCAGGCTTGCTTACTCCAAACCCAGTTCTCACTATTTTATGCCATGCTGCCTATTCCTCCTTTCATCCTCCTCTCTGGGTCACTGCTTTGAAGGGTCAGGATCTGAGATGTCACAGAGCCCACTCTCATCCACTAAAAGCCTCCTCCTATTTCCTGATTGGATGACTCCCCATGCTTATTGGAAAGAATTCCATGAGGCTCATGAACTTGATCTCAGCTGGTGTCACTGTTGGGGTGGGGTGGGGGGCACCATGGCACAGGGGAGAAGTTTTTCCTGAGGCCCCAGGCATTATGACTTCTCCAGGGCTGCATCTCTGCCTGCCTCCCTTTGGCAAAAGACTGAGAGCAGAGCCCTTATTATGCTGGGAGAGTATGCTCCAGCCACCCTTCAAGTCTATTCATCACTGTTCAATAAAGTCCATTTCTTTGATACAGTATCCTTGATGGTGTTTTTTCACCATTCAGGCCTCAGCAATCTGGAAAGCTCAGTGATTTGCAATTGGTCTCTCAGTCGTTAGGGTGAATGAGAAAGATTCTCTTGTGGATGTGGTCTGTGGGGTTGGCAAGAGAAAAAGAAAGGGGAAAGGACAGGCTGAGATTTTTAAATTAATGGCCAAGCTTGGGTAGGGAAGGAGGGAGGGAGAGCTGCCTCTAAATGGGAGCTGCAAAGAAGACAAATTGTCTGGAGGGCACAGAGCCGAAGGGGTGCCCCTCTATTTGGACCTTGGGAGAGTCAGCCATCGGTCTGTGCCATTAGAAAAGTGAATCGACTTTGCTGCCTAGAAAAAGAGAGAAGAGAGTGGCAGGACTTGTTTCTCATTTCAAGAGAGGAGAATGAGGGGAATGAGTCTGTGACTGCCAAAGAAAATGACTCCTGGTTCTGAGTTAATGCTCCTCAAGGGCTTGAGCTACTCCCCTGTGACAAAAGTCAGATCCAAAGGTGTGGGAGGGTCCCTTGGTGAGAGAAGGAAAGAGTAAATGTGTACAATTCTTTTTGGAACACTGAATGCAGTGTAGTATTGTAGAAAGAGCCCTAGTCAGGGAATCCCAAGACCATCAGTTCTGTCACTCGTCTCTGGGCTTCACTCTCCTCATCTGTCAAATAAAGACAATGGATGAGATGATCTTTAAGGTCCCTTTCAGCTTTGTTTCCTATGGTTCTATGACCTTGGACTGTACAGGCACGTGTGTGTTAAGCATTACCCAGCCAACGAATGAGCCCACTAGGAAAGTCTCATTTTTTCAATATTTTCTTAAGGTCTTTGAAAGGGAATACTGTACTCCATAGTTTACATTTATACTCAGATGCTAAAGTATTTTTGTGATCTCATCAATTTAGAAGTTTCCCTCCAATGATGTGAATTTCAATCCATCCATGCTTGCCCATACTCTTTGAATCTTGTCTAGGTCTTCCCATGAATTCACCACAAGGGATCTACCTTACTAGTCTAGAAGTCTTCCTTGATTTCTTCTGACTTGACAAGGATACCATTGGAAAACTTTTGCTGTCTACCTGTCCTCTAATACTTGCAGACTTTAGAATTCATCATTGTTTTGATGTTATAGTCTGCTCACTCCCAACATCAGGCTTTCCACTGCCCCCTCTGTGTATTCATTTTTAATCTTTTAAAGAATGCTGTATTCTGTATTTCATTACCATGCAGCAATTTATACATTATCTCATTTGACCCTCATAGCAACCCCTATTTTACATAATGATAATCCTAATTATAACTGACCCTGATGTAGTGCTTTACATAACATTTAATCCTCACAATAACAGTTATCTGAGGAAACTAAGGCTGAGAAAGGTTATAAAGTACAAGGAATTTGGAGTCATCGGACCTAAGTTTAAAGCCCAACTCTGCCACTTAACTACCTGCAGCACTTTGGGAAAGTCATTTAACCTCTCTAGACCTCAGTATCCTCTACTGAAAAATAGGATGGATGGCTTCTAAAGTTGTTTTTCAGCCAAATATCTACAATCCCATGACTTACCCTGGATCGCATTGCTAGTTAAGTGCCCAAGACAAGATTTGAACCTACTACTAGAACAGTGCACTTTCCACAAGCATGCATTAAATGCCTACTATGTACCAGACACTATGCTAAGCATTTTGAAAACGTTTTATCATTTGATAGACTGTTGAAATAACCTCTTAACAGGTCTTCCTGCCTCCACTATCTTTCTACTGCAAGCCATCTTTCATATGGATGCAAAGAAGGAAATAACTATTAAATAATAACCTACTAAGTGCAAGAACTTTACAAATTTTATCACATTTGACCTTCACATTGACCCTGGGAGGGAGATGCTGTTACTACTTCATATGATGTAACCTTAGGAAGATCAATTAGCTTTTCTGAGTCTCATTTTAAATGAGACTACACTTTAAAATGAGAAAAGTGGGTTACATGATTTCAAAGGACCTTTCTAACTCTAAATCCTGTGAAACTACTCAGGTAAGAATCTTGGGGCTACATTATTTCACATATACAATTCTATCTCCTACCTCATCTCTTCCCTTTGGATTATTAGACCTCCAACACAGTTGGAAGAGGAGAGATGATACCAGATATTATAGTCATTCCATTTGGAGATGCATTGGCCAGATGGAAGAAGAAGGGGAATAACTTCATTTGGATTCAAGAGAAAAATGGATAGTGCTAATGAGTGTATTTGGAAAACTCTTGAAAATAAGAGGGCATAATATCAGTGAAGAGGCAGTAACTCAGCTGAACTCTTCCAACATTCCCCACAAAATAACTATAAAATAATACCTTGAATTCTAGAGGGGCAGAGTCAACAAAAGCTTTCTACAAGACAACTTAGGTCATCAGGAAAGGTCCATGACAACAAGGTGGTGGTTAACTAGAGCACAGCATATATTGTAGTTGTAATACTACTAAGGCAGCAACCACACCAGGAGTTAGAGGCAGCTGAAGCTGGAGCAGCAGAAGCTTTGGGAGTTTTTAGCCCAAAGAAGGTAAGGGAAATTGGACAATTAGTTAGAAAGAAATTACAGGGGACCTATTCCTGGCACTGGGTGGAGGACCTGTTTAATAACCAACACACAGGTCTGGATCTCAGTTCCAGAGTGAAGAAGAGCATCGAGGTTGTGTTTATAGGGAACCTTGGACCTTTGTAACAGTTCCTAGGGGGGGAAAAGTGTTTGTGCATGCTCACAAAGAAGTAAGGACTCTGGGCTCAGTTCAAGGAGGCAGAACTAGCATTTGTAGCAACAGGAAAGCAAGGTATCTGATCTTAGTTCTAGGACCAAGAGGAGAACTAGCACTTACAGATTCAGGGAAACAAGAACTCTACCTGAGTAAGGACCAGAGAACACACCAGGAGAGTGGTGGCCATTTCTCTCCTTAACTCATCTCACCTTAAAAGCACCAAAACCTTCCTGACTAATCATAACTAACCCTGAAAATGACATTACAAAAAAACCTGAAGGTTGGAAAACTATTTCATCTATTCTAGAAGCAGAGTTAAACATCAACATAAAATTAAAGTCAAGAAATAGGCAGGGGGAAATGAGCAAACAAACAAAAAAGAAGCTGACAGTAAAACCACACTATGATTACAGGGAAGATAATGACACAAACTCAGAAGACAATGATGTCAAAACAGGTATAAAATCTTAAAGAATTTCAATTCAATTCAAATTAGGCACAAGATCAACAAGAATTCCTAGGAGAGCTCAAAAAATATTTTTTTAAATCAAGAAGTAGAGGAAAAATTGGGAAATGAAATGAAAATGATCCAAGAAAATTATGAAAAAAGACATAGCAGCTTGGTAAAAGAGGCACAAAAACACTGAAAAAAATAACAACGTTAAATGGAATTGGCCAAATGGTAAAAAGAAGCACAAAATCCACTGAAGAGAATAATTTTCTGAAAAGCAGAATTGGCTAAATTAGGAGGGGGGAGGATATAAAAGTAAAATGAAAAATATCCTCAAAAATTATGACAAATGGAAGCTTATGACTCCATAAGACATCAAAAAATAATGAAATAAAGTCAAAAGAATAAAAAAATAGATGAATATGTGAAATATCTCATTGGAAAAATACTGACCTGGATTTTGGATAGGAGAGAGATAATTTAAGAATGATTGGACTACCAAAAAGACATGATTAAAAAAAAAGTTTTAACATTATTTTTCAAGAAATTACCAAAGAAAACTATTCTGAAATCCTAGAACTAGGGGTTAAAAGAGAAATTGAAAGAAACCACTTATCACCCCTTGAAGGAGATCCCAAAATTAATACTCCCAGGGATATTATAGTTAAATTCCAGAGTTGCCAGTCCAACTTAAAAAATACTGCAAGCATCTAGAAAGAAAAAACTCAAATACTGTGAGTCACATTCAGGATTACAAAGGATTTTAGCAGCTTTTACATTAAAATTTGGAGGGGTTTGGAATATGATATTCTGGAGGACAAAGGAACTAGGATTATAACCAAAAAACATCTACCTAGAAAAGTTGAGTATAATCCTTCAGGGGGAAATGGATATTGAATGAAATAAAGGACTTTTGAGCATTGCTGATGAAAAGACCAGAGCTAAAGAGAAAATTTTATTTTTTAATATGATTTAAGAGAAGAATAAAAAAGTTAACAGGAATGAGAAAACATAAGGAATTCAGTAAGGTTAAACAATATACATTCCTACATAGGAAGATGTCTTCCTGATTCCATGCTGGGCACTGAATCCTCTATACTACCTGGCTGCCTCCAAATTTTGAAAAGAAGTTAAATGAGTTATAGGAAGAAACAGACAATAAATCTATATTAATGGGGGACCTCAACTTTCCCCTCTCAGGCCAGATAACAATACAAAAACAAAGTTAAGGAGGTGAATAGAGTTTTAGAAAAGTTAGATATAATAGATTTCTGGAGAAAATTAAGTTGGAATAGAAAAGAATATACCTTTTTTCTCAGTGGTTTATGGACCCACAAAAAGCTGAGCATATATTAAAGATAAAAACTTCATGACTAAATGCAGAAAAGCAGAAATAGTAAGACTGGTCGTTAAGAAAATATCTTCTAAGTTAATGCTCCTTTAGGTTTTGGGCCACTCTCCATTACAAAAAGTCATAAGTGAAAAGGTGGGATGTGGGAAAGGGTTACTTAGTGAGTACAGCTATTTTTTAACATGGAGGATAAAATGAAATTGATTGCTTTAATATCAATATGTTATCTTAGACTCATCCCTAATGACCTGTACAGATTTAGAGCCATTGATTGAAATTTGACATAGTCTCAAACTTTAAGACAGCCATAGTCATCTTACTCAGAGACTAAAGTAGATAAATAATAACTCACATTTCTACAGTTCAGCCTTGTACCATAACAAAAGGCTCACTGAACAACCGTGAATTCATATTGGAGATAAAAAATAAGAATGTATTATATAAAGGAAACATCTTATACCTGAGTACAGCTCTTCTTCAACATCAGGTAATTCATAATAGATATATGTCTAGTGAGGTATTTACTCCACTGACTGCAGGTGTCCAATCTATGTAGGTGAGATGGACTACATGTTACCACCCTAAGCAAGAAGTCCCATTAGGTCCTTATTGAGGTTCAAAAAGAAACTCCTTTCTTTGACATTTAAAGCCTTTTATAATCTGAGTTTAGGGACCTCTCTAGATTACCAGGAGATATAAGGATGATATTAGAAAATAAGTATTTTTTATTAGTTTAGAGATAAGAAGTAGAGAAGCCGGTTTGAAGAAGAATTGGAGTTTCAAATAGAGCTGAGAGAGTGTGTTAATTTCAACTGTTGGCAGTTGTAACCATTTTCTTCTATGACAGTTTCACTCTCTAGGTATGGCATTTTGGCATTTGGCTTCTGGCAGTTGACAGATCCATATGCAGGACTTTTCTATCTCAGGGCTAGAGAAGGTAACATCTTTGCCTCTCTCTATCTCTGTCTGAGTGAAAGACTTGAAGGAGTGGAGTATTTTCTTTTCCAACCTGGGAAACACTATTCATTTATCTGTTATGGTGTATAGATTGGTTAAACTCTGAAAAGACCAAAGAAAACCTGAACTTTGGTGTGAACTCTGAATCTGTTAAGGCTCAGAGTCCTAACTTAATTCCTGTTGAGACTCAACCAGTTAGTCTTAGTTATCTTTATAACTTAGAGGTGAAGTTAAGAATTAGAGTGATTAGATTTATTTAGAATAGTATAAATTTTTGTTAGTTAAATCAGGGAGGATTAGCATAGCCTATGAACCACAGGAGAAGCAATTCCTTGCGGAACCTAGGAGTTTATTTGGGTGGAGTTAGATCCCTTAGAATTAGAAATCCTTTTACATATATACACATATATGTACATATATACATATACATACATGCATATATACATATGTATATTTTAATAAAACGTTTAGTTTTCCATAAAAAGAGTCTCTTTAGAATTTCTTGGGCCAGGCCCTGAAGGGAAGTTCATCTTTGAGCTTCACTTCACTTTACCACTGAAGATAGGTAGGTGAGAGTTAATCCTGTCTTCATACTTCACACATTCTATGGTTGAGCAAATGAGCATACCTGCTTTCCCTCAAACACAACTTTCCATTTCCCATCTCTATGCATTTTCATAAGGTATACCCTTTGAATGGGATGCACTTTTATTCCCCTAGACCTCTGAGATTCCTTTATTTTCTTCAAAACTCAATTCAAAGAATACATAAAAAACCTCCAGAAATTCCCAGCTGTTAATGCCTTCTTCTTGAAATTACTTTATATCTATTTATATGAGAAAATGTTATTTCCCATAATAGACAATTAGTTCTTAAAGAGCAGGGACTGTTTCATTTTTTCTTTTGCATCCCCATCACCTAGCATAGTGCCTGATCCACAGTAAGTGTTTTGAAAAAGTTTATTGATTGATTGAGTGCTTACAAAGCAATCTCATTAAAATGGTCTGCAAAAGTAGGTGTTGCCTCTTGTTTTTGTAATTAGTTAAAAAGGTTCAGAAAAGTTAAATTATTTGCTCACAATCACACACACACCTACCTAGTGTCAGTCAGGATCACAACTTAGGTCTTAATTCTGTATAGTTGGAAAATCTTAAACCCCTGAAACTCCATTACCAAAACTTCCTCTCTGTATTACCCACAATTCCTTTTGCCTTTTATATACATGCATGGTTTCGTGTTCTGTATATAGTTTGGGTTCACTCTGCCAGGCTCTCTCTCTTCCACGTGAATGGAGTGATGTCTTGTCTTTGTTGCCCTAGTTCTCTCTTCCATGTGAAGTGAGTGGGGAACGTTCTCTGTGTTCTCTAGCTCTTTAGTTAAATATTAATAAATCTCTATAAATATTATACTTTGGAGATATTGAATATTAATTTTAATATCCACAATTCTGAGTCCAGTGTTCTTTTTCTACACCATCGTGGAGGAGTAATATACTGATTTTTACCATGGCCTAGAGTACTATGTAATAATAGAACCTCAGATATTTTCCTGTTGTTTATGGAACCTCCAGAAAAGTGATACTTTGTCAAAGTATTCATTGCATTTGACATATATACATGAACCCACACACAGTTCATGAGCCCCCACTAAGCCATTTTCTTTTTATTTGTTAGAAGACATAATTCTTTCAAAACAGTCATTTAATAAATAGCATAAACAGAAAAGAAATAATAGAACATTCTAAGCACTCTCTCCCTCATATATAGCCACAATCCCTAGAAAGTAGGGAAACACCTGGGAAATATTGGTGGATAGGCACAAATATGGAGAATATATGTAAATTGGACACAAATATAAGGAATATATGTGGAAAGCCATATATGGAAAGGATATGGGTGGCTAAGTCATGTATTTCATATGTGGATAATTCATTCTTCTTATGCTATCTGTCTGACTCATGGTTTAGCATTTTTGTTGGATATTCAACCAAGTCATACCCACTAATCATGGGTTTCTCCCAGAATTTGGCCCTAGGCTCTCTCTTCTCTTCTTTCTATTCAATTTAGCTAGATGATATCATCAACTCCCATGAATTAAATTATCATCTCTAGACTTACCTATTATCTATTAATTTATTAATTAACCTATTGATACTAATTACTCTCAATAACACCCCTAACTCTCTCCTAAATTCCTCAGACTCACATTTCCACCTGTCTATTATATTTCTCAAACTGGATATCCTGTAGACACCTTGAACTCAAGATGTCCAACATTGAACTTACTTTCTCTCCAAATCCTCTCTTCTTCTTAATTTACCTATTACTATCACAGTCATCCAAATTCCTGATTTTTCATTCTCTTTCCTTCCCCGTATGTCCAATATTTTGTCAAATTCTGTCATTTCTACCTTCATAAGATTTCTAGCCAATGTCCCATTCTTTCTTCTGACTCTTCCACCATCCTAGTACAGGCCCTACACTAATTTTCTGGTTGGTCTACTCACCCCAAGTTGCTCTATAGTCCAGTACATCTTTCTCTTACCTATTGAACTGATGTTCCCTAGTCATTTCATCCCCATCCTTTCCACTATTCAATAAGCTCCAGTAGTTCCTGTCTTACCTTTAGAATTAAATACAAAATCATATTTTTGACTTTTAAAGACCTCTAAAACCTGGCTTATTCTAATTTTTCTATTCTTCTTATATTTCACTCCTAATTCCCATACATCTCATCACATACACACACACACACACACACACACACACACACACACACGCTCATATCATTCACATACATGTACTGAAATTACAAATCTCCTTGAAGTTACTCCATCTCCTGATTCTGGGCATTTTTGCTGACTGTTTCCAATATCTGGAATTCTCCCCCTCCTCATCTCTGTTTTCTAGTTTCTTTGGTTTCCTTTAAATCTTAGCAAAAATCCTGCCTTCTGCATGAAGCTTTTTCCAATCTTCCTTTATGCTAGTAACTTCCCTCTGTTAATCATCACTAATTTTTCCTGTATATTTGTTTGTATGTCATTATTTTTTCATTGTCTTTCCTACTAGACTGTGAGTTCCCTGAAAGTAGGGGCTGTTTGGTAATTTTCTTTTCATACCCAGCACTTTGTATAGTGCCAGCATATGTAAGGAACTTAATAAATGTTTACTGACTTACAGAGCCACTGCCATATTCCAAGATCATCAAGATGTTCCTCCCAGGCCTACTTCCCAATGGCATATATTCTTTGTTAGAAATATAGATACGGTGAGTAATCTCTGCTGGGGATTTCTCCATGCTGCTTTGCCAGAACCAGGCTCCATAAACCTTATGGTCATTTGATTCTACCCGTCACATGGCTATACCATTTTTCTTTGCTGCCAGGCATTGTATCTCATATCTTCAGAATGACTGTTTGACATCCCTACTAATATCTGCAAGGGCATAATGCATAGAAAATCTCCCCTATATAGATGGACTAATAATTCTGTAATCAGAGACAAGATCATGAGATTGATAACATTGAGCTAAAATTCAAAAACCCAACAATGTTAATTTTATCTTGATGTTAATGTTAAATTTATCTTGAACTTGATGTCTGCAATAAAATTGTGGTTCTTTGTGACTTCCTTTTGTATCCTGAGAGCTTAGCACAGTGTCTGGCTCATAGTAGGTGCTTAACAAATGATTGCTGACTAACTGATTTTGTCACATTATCTAACATTCCTTAGGCTTGTCATGAAAATGAAACTTTTATTAAAACAAAAGCTAAGCTAAAAAAGGCATTGTCCTCCTCCCACCTAGTCCCCTTTCCTGCTTTTTTTTAGGCTTAAGTAGCTGACAATAAGCTTTCAGGATTTTGAGACACCCAATATTACATGATTTCTGAGTATAAAATTTAAACAAATTTTTCTGGTCGCATGTTAATCATCTTGCCAGGAGACTAATAGGGTGGTCAGCACAATCAAGACATTAAAATAAATGAATCAATTCTATGAAGAATTGAACGCTTCTGACAGCCCACATTAGGGATAAACACATGTACCATCCAATTGACTGGCAATTCAGCATTTCAGTGGTTTAAAATTTTTTCAAAAGATAACAAAATATCAGTTAACTATATTGTATAAATATACCCTTCATTCTATAGTGTTTACATTTTGTTTGTTTTGCTTTGTTATTCCTTCGCAAAGTCAGAGAGAGAGAGAGAGAGTCAGACAGACAGACAGACAGACAGAGAGACAGACAGACAGAGAGAGAGAGACACAGAGAGAGAGACTTTACTTCCCCAGAAACAGAAATGAGACTGTGTAGAATTTTACCCACCAAAGTGCCATATTCCCTCAGAAGTAACTGGACCCATCTCAATAAACTCCTTTTTTTTGAGACAACTTAAACTACTGCATTCAAACTAAATTCTTATCAGTCTGCATTAGCTAAGCCAGCCAAAAGGAGTTGCCTCCCTTGGCTCCAAAGTTGTCCAATAGGTTGCTTCCACTGATCTTTGGTTGAAGAAGGAAGCTGGGGAAGGAGCAGGTTCAGACCCATCATTTGGAAAGTTTATCACTTAATATCACCAGAGTCAGACTGGCCACACAAATCCTGTTTTTGAGAGTGAAAATTTCCTCCTTTCCAGGAAAGGCAGAGATAATGATTCTAGCACAGATGGAGAAGATTTCTTCAGGGAAGGAAAGCAACATTTAAGTTGGTTAATGCCTTCCCTGGTGAGCCATTGTCTTCTTGTTTGGGGTGTATGAAACCTCATTTTGGATACATAGAGACTCTTCCACAGTGATTGATTACAGAGAAACAATCAGCAAGCACAAATGAATCAATTCAAGAGGCTATCTTGCCCTAGTCTGGATGAGCCCCTTCTTGCTTCCCCTAAGTATTTACCCTTTTCTTAAAAACATTATTTATCTGAGGAACCCAATTTAAAGCTGCTTCATTGGACTATTCAGCCAAAGGGGAACTTAATACACATATTGATATGATTGCTCTAGTTCCTTAAATCTTTTGTTTAAAAAATAAATCACACCCATCCATAACAAGGATTACATTAGGCCTAATTCATTCCTTCCAAGGGAGGAGGATGCTAGCTGTGGCCCTTTCTTAATCACACTGCTTTTCCCATCCCTCTTGTCATTAAGTCCAATTGAATCAACCATTATTCTTCATATTCTCTTTATTATTCCCACTACAACCACCCTCATTTAGGCTCTTCATACCTCTCACCTCAACTATCCTACAAGCCTTCTAACTAGTCTACCACCTCCACTTTTTTTCTTCTCAATCTACCCTCCACATTGGGGCCATTTTGGCCCTCCTGTTACCTTCTGATACATGTAACTCCATTATTGTAAAACCTTCCATAGATCACCATCACCTATAGAATGAGGGCCAACCTTCTAAGGCTAGCATATGACTTGATTGCAGCCTCATTCTCTAACCTAATCTTATTGCCAAAAGTAACTAGGAAAGTCAGGTCCACTATGGCCTTCTAAGTAATTATTGTCTGTCAGTCACTGTCCTTATCTCTGACAATACAAATACTAGTAAAGATAGTCCCTGACACCAAGAAGCTTAAATTCTAATGTGATAAGATGATGCCAAAAAATAGGGAAAAAAGCTAGGGTGGGGGGTTGGGGGAGGGAGGTATCCAGACTAGAGGCATAAAAAAGACTGAAAGTCAGAAGGAGAAATGAAGACAGACCTGACCTGGGCATTCTACATAAAACATAGACACTGGGAGGAGCCAGTCATTCATTCACGGGAAGGCTCCTCATGATGAGAATAAGCTTCCAATGTGAAAAATCCACTTTTTGGCTTCACAATTTGCTTTTTGGCAAATTGAACTACTTGCTGTCCCCAAGACAGTTTTCTGCCTCAAAACCTTTGATTTCTTTGTTTCCAGTGCCTACTACATCCCTCAGCCACTTTCTTCTTACCCTAGGCCATCTATTCTTCAAGTGTTTGTTCAATGATATCTCTTCCATAATACCTTCCTTAATCTCTCTCTGTTGGAAGACTATTTTAATCTCTAAGTTCCTCATATTCTCCTTAGTCTAATGTTAAAATTTATACAACACTTTCACCCTTACAATCCTAAGATAGGCTGTGAATATATTATTATCTCTAAGGAATGAGGAACCTAAGGGTTAGTGAGACTAGGCAACTTGCCCAAGGTCTCAGTTAGTGAGTTCAAGAGTAAGGATTTAAATTTAAGCTTTTAGTGCCTCTGAATTCAAAGTTCTTTCTGTGATGCCATCTTCCTGTCATCCTACTTTATGTTCAATTCATCTAAGCATAAGTTTTATTTCCCTTTCCTAGACTCTAATCTCCTTAAAAGCAAGGAGAGCATCTTATTTATTTTTTATTCTTTTCTTCAGTACCTAACACAGTGCTCTTTATACATAGTGGATATTTAACAAACATATAAATTCTCTCTTCTAACCAGGAATCAGCAAGGCAGCAATGTATAACTTATCTAGCATTCCCTCTCCCTGGGAAATCTGCCCCCTTACCTATCCTGAAATATCTTAATAGCCAAAATAAGGTCTCTCCTAAATATAGAATTTTTGAAATTACAAAGTACTTTCCTTGCAATAGTATTGTGTAGTAGATAGGATGCATATTATTATTCCTTCTTTACAGATAAGAAAACCAAGACTCGAAAAGGGTCAACAAGTTGCCCAGTGTCACAGGGCTAAGACAAAGAAAGAGAAACCCGGGTATTGGGACTCCCAAGCCTGGTTTCCAGTCTGCTTCATCAAACTGCCCCTTTCTTGTCAAACTTAGGATCATTGAATCTAGTATTTGGAACCAGAAGAGATTTCAAGATTTTATACTTCAGTTCCTTCAATTTGCACTTATCAAAAGTGAGTCCTAGAACAATGAGATTATTTGTACAAGGGACAGAACATGGACCCAGGTCCTCTTATTTCCAATTCAACATTTTTTCTCACTGGACCACATTGTCTGTCTTTATATTGACTCTGCTTTTACTAACTGACTGAAGCTTCCTAACCATGGCACGTAAGCCAGGCTGAACTGTATTGAATACCAAGATCACAATTTGGAATGCCTGGATCTGCATGGCATACAGAAAAAGAATGTCTGGGAGTAAACTTCTATCAGCACCGTCAGAGGGTAAGGTGGCTCTGATGCTAGGGAACCATTACTGGTTATTCAGATAAAAATATCATTCCAGTGGAGAAGGGTAATTCATCAGACTGCCACAGCTTAATAGCAATATCCCTTAAGAATGGCCACATCCTTTTGTTCTGGTTCTGTATTCACCAGGCAGTCTTCTCTTCTGTGATTTGGTTTATTGAATGGCCCTCTCAGGAAAGGGGTACCCTGAATAGATGTATAAACCCACTTGTAGCTTAGCTATATTCCCCATTCTAAATCAACATATTGTAATTCTCAAAACTGTCAGTTTCTCAAATGTGACCCATTCCCCCAGGACCCAATTGCCCTTGCAGCAGCTAATAAATTCTTGACCTGTAAGGCTGAGAATTCTGCCCTGAAGAAAAGGTGACACAATCAAAGACACAGAGTTCTTGAGGCCTCTAAGTGCCTAGTCTTGGATTTCAAGGCACAGCTTCAGTATATAAGTTGTACTTTTTTCCCTCTTTTTTTTTTATTTAGGATATTTTTTTTGATGGTTACATGATTCATGATCCCCTCCACCCCCTTTTCACTCCCCCCACCTGGAGCTGACAAGCAGTTACACTGGGTTTTACATGTATCATTGTTCAGAACCTTTTTCCATGTTATTCATATTTGCAATAGAGTGATCTTTTAGCATTAAAACCTTAATCATATCCCCAGTGAACTACATGATCGATCATATATTTTTTTCTTCTGTTTCTGTTCCCACAGTTCTTTCTCTGGATGTGTATAGTGTTCTTCTCATAAGTCCCTCAGAAAAGTTTTGGATCATTGCATTGCTGCTAGTAGAAAAGTTTATTACATTTGCTTGTGCCATAATGTATCAGTCTCTGTGTACAATGCTCTCCTGGTTCTGCTCCTTTCACTCTGCATCAATTCCTGGAGGTCTTTCCAGTTCACATGGAATTCCTCCAGTTTATTATTCCTTTCAGCACAATAGTATTCCATCACCATCAGATTCTACAATTTGTTCAGCCATTCCCCAATCAATGGACCAATTTTTTGCCATCACAAAGATTGCAGCTATGAATATTTGTGTACAAGTCTTTTTCCTTATTATCTCTTTGGGGTACAAACCCAGCAATGGGATGGCTGAGTCAGAAGGTAGGCATTCTTTTAAACCCCTTTGGACATAGTTCCAAATTGCCCTTCAGAATGGTTGGACCAATTCACAACTCCACCAGCAATGCATTAGTATCCCAATTTTGCCACATCCCTTCCAACATTTATCACTTTTCTTTGCTGCCATATTGGCCAGGCTAGGTGTAAGGTGGTATCTCAGAGTTTGTCTTTTTTTTTTCATTTCTCTAATCAGGAGGGATTTAGAACCCTTTTTCATGGGCTTATTGATGGTTTTGATTTCATCATGTGAAAACTGCCTATTCATGTCCCTTGACATGAGTCAGGAAAGGCAACCATACAGTATCAGCAGATACTTTGAGTGGCAGGGAAGGAGGCTGGAGAATTCAGGGTTATGTGAAAATGAATTCAGTTGTCTGCATTAAGTTGAAAGCAGAGGTTTCTTGCTAAGTGCAGGTAAGAGAGAAACCTTAGGAAAGGAGCAAAGTTTATTTGGGTCAACTCAGAAAAAAATCACCTTAGGGAAGGGATTGCTTCTCTGGGAAGCTGAGATTCAAGGATCCATGGGGTAGGAACTAATGCCTAATAGGGCTCGAGGAAGAACTGAAGGGGAAATTTTTTTTTCTCTTTTCCTCTTTCAGGATATCAATTTCTTCTTTATCTCTATGGGATCAATTGGATCTCTCATTACGAAACTGATCCTCCCAGGGTCTACAAGAACCCTATGTAGTCCTGGGAAGAACCCAAGTTCCCAGAGAGAAAAGTAGAGGTTTAAAGTTATAGGTTTTTTTTCCCAGAGCTTTATTAACATTTGATAGACATTGATATATTTGGTAGAGGCACCACCAATTTTTCTCTCTGATATGTTCGCTTGTAAGAATAATATCAGTGGGATAGATTTTTTCTCTGAATATAAAACACCATTTCCAAACAAAGGAAGGAAAATGTTTTCTGTAGCTGTTCGACATCTATTATGAACTTGTAACACCTGTTCATGAGGTACTTTTATGCGTCAATAAAATAATTAAGATGAGAGGAACTTTTTATATGCTCAGATTTTTGTCAAAAAATATTTTACAAATTGCCAATATCTCCTGTTACACAAGATACCCTCATGAAAATTTCAGTGTCTGATTACAAAATCAGCAACTAATATGCTTAATGACTTTCCATTACACCTAACAATAATGGTGATATGCTTTAAAATTGCATTTGTATTCACGTTGTTTTGACCTCACTCTCAATATCTTGATGCAATCAGGCCCTGGCAGTTAGCAATAATTTCCCTGATTACCACAGCAGGCTTGGAAGCTATTCCCATGCACAGAGAAAGAATGTAGTTTTTGGGATGAAAGAGGTTTAAGTGAACCCAGGCTTATTTCTGAGCTGTGCTGTAACCAGAAAATCTTTGCTTGCCAAGCACCTGGTGAGGAAACTAGTGCACCACTGGAAAGTATCAGGCGTGAGCAGAGAATGGTTTAAAGAGGGTCTAATTCACTTGAAGCTTAGGCTTGGAGATGAGTAGGACAAAAATATCATATTGTCTAGTAGCATCTGTACTATCTCAGAGCATCTACCACAGATCAGAAATAAGTTTATTGTACGTAGTGATTTGTTAAGGAATTGAAGGTTTGAATTTGTGCAAATGAGACCAATCCTTTTATTGGAGCTTTTCCCCAACTGGCCCTTTCCAAAGGCAATTAATTATTCATTTTTCTTCTCAGCATACAGATTCCAAAAAGCTAAAAACCTGAACAATCCTATCTGTAAGTAATGGACAAAGATGAGACATTCAGAGTCTATAGAAATTAATAATAATTATGACTCTTCCCACAGATACCTGTAAGGTCTCAGTCATTTAAAGGAATTCCTAAATAGGATCACAGCTAGAAGAGTGATGACTTGCACCTCCCCTTCAGGCTCCTCTACAGAAATGCTTCTTTTTTGCAGTTCTACCTTCCCACTGTTCTCAGCAGGTGTTTGTAGTAGGCTGGTTTTGTGTAAACTGTAAGCTGGGGGCTGGGAGATGATCTCGAGTATGAAAAATCAGACTGTATCTCCTACATACTGTGGAGGCAAGGCAGTGTTTGCCCACCAGCAGACCTCAGCCTGAAGCTTTTTTTCCCCCCTCATTCCTTCTTTGATCTTGCCCTTTCTCCTTTTTCTAATGGTAGCAATGCTGAATGTCCTATATACAGGAGCTGGTTCTAGTAGCTGGGGAAGTATCTTTACAGGAGTGAAGTGGGCCATTTGGCTTTTTTGATGATTTAAATATGTGGCCCAGGATGGAGTGGGAGTAAGGGGACAATTGCATCAGAGAGATTATTTCTGGGCACCTAGTGCTTATGAGTAACCTTCCCAAGTTCTAGACCTGGTGACTGTGGAGGCAGAGAAGAGAAATGTTTTATATTATTTTACCTTTGATGTTGTGCTCTCTTAGTCACCAGTTTTATTGCATTTTATGATCTACTCACTCATCATTAAATTTAACCCTTTCTCCTGAACCACTGGACTGGGCTACATTAGGTCTGAGAAAGAATAGCAAGCATCAAGGATTACTTCTCCCTTTCATTGTTCCTTATCATCATCCTCCATGCTTATCCTTCTTGAAAGTTTCCAAATTTCCTAGCATGGGATCATTTCATTGCTGACCTCATTCACTGTCATCTGTAGTTCTACCATTCTCCTTAGCCTCAGGAGATGCTACTAATTCCCTTTCCCAAAAGACCAGCTTTCTAGCAACTGGTCTGTCAGAAGTTAGAGAGGAATTTGCTAGGTATATAATAAAATATAATATAATATATTTAGTTTTTATATATTTTATATATTTATATATATTTATAATAGTATATAATATAATATACAGAACAAAAACATAGCTCCAGTCTCATGTGCTTCCATTTTTCTTGTATTCTTTTCCATTTTTGGTTCCCATAGCCACAGGTTTAATGTAAGAGAAGGGATCATGTGACTTCAATTAATCTCAGTCCATCCCATTTCATTTATTAGCTTTTTTTAATGAGTTACCATTTATTTAATTTTTTAAACTAACATAATATGTAACTATATATACATAATTTGTTATGTTTATGATAAATTATAATAAATATGCTTATCCAAGAGAAACAAATTCTCACATTAAGTGTGTCATAAAATTTATATCACATTCTTTTTCCCTCCCTCTCATCCTTTCCCCCTTCCCAAGAATAAATTAGCTTCTTTTGCAGAAGCAAATTTCCCATTACCTCTTAAGCAAGTCTTTAATCAAATGTTCTAGGCTCTTAGTAGGCTAATCACTGTTTGTATCCCTTTCTAACAGTACCTGGGCAATATGCCTACTCCTCATGCTTACCATTTTTGCCTTGGTATGAGAACTCAGAGGAAAAGCCTTATTCATACTCCAATTTTCCCTTTGTCCCCCATCTTCCCTTAGCCGAGCTGGACCAGGATCTTCAAATTACAAGGGCTTGTTTCCAAAATATTCATAAAATAGAGGGAAAATGAAGCTAGCTTCTCTAATAAGCACTATCTAGGGAGCAAGGATGGGGAAAATAGTGTAAAAGAGATTTTTAAATACTTGCCATCCCCATCAATGATTTTACTGAGACTTTTCATCACCCTTGTTTAGCACAGGACCTCCAATGGCTAGATACAGGTTTTATGATATAACAAATTATGAGTAACCTCCAAAAACATTATTTTAATAGTTATGTTTTGTTCACTTGTGTTTTAAAGCATTTCAAAAAAACAAAAAAGGGTTTGACCCCTTTTAGGAAAAAAAGTTTCCAGATTTCTGGAATGGGCTTTTAAAAATGATGGGAAACTTGATTCAAAGTAAATATGTTTGCTGAGAGAAAGATAATATGGAAAGGGGAGCTGAGACTAAGAGTTTAGTTAACTGAGATGAAATAAAAGAGGGGTTGCCAAAGTAAACTCTTCCTGACTAGAAGAAGACCAATATGCAAATACAATGACTCCATTTTCTTTCTTCCCCTCCTGCCTAGTCCTAGAGAGGAAGAATAACAAAAGAAGATGTTGGATTCCAAGTAGGTATAGAAAAGTTGAAGAAAGCACAGTGTAGAAACTAAGATTCCTTGTGGAGAGGCTATTAGAGGAAGAGCTAGGGGAAAAGTATTAGAGTTTCTTAATGCCTTTCCTCTGATAATTAACATGACCTGAGTTGGACAAACATTAAGTGGCCAAAAGGTATGAATAAGATTCAGGACAAGAGTATGGATCAATGATAATTAATCTTTCCTTAAAGCAAAAAGGAAAGCTAAGATTTAATTAATTAGCAATTAATAATAGTTAAGGCTAGAGACAAAAGTTACACTACCTAGATATTTGTATAAGTTAAAGCTTGCTTTAATTTATCACTTTATTATATCTTTATAATTAAAAGGAAAGAGTAATTCTGAATTCCTTAGTATTGCAAGATTTTAAAAAACAGTTTTACTTTTGGAGCTAAAAGGTACTTCAGAGATCATCTAGTCCACCTTATTTCATTTTACAGACTGAGAAAATGAAGTTCAGAGCACAGTGTGTGATTTGCCCAAAGCAAGGATTATTATCCCCATTTTACACATGAAGTCCAAAGAACTTTTTATGAATTGCCCAAGGTTACACAGTTATAGATGTCTCCTCTGAGTGTAAGTATGGTAGCCTTTCTAATGCAATCTGCTGCTTTAAAAGATTTACAGATTGTGCTATTATTTATGGAAGTAACAAATTTTCATAGAAAAACAACATATTAATTGAAGCCACACAATAAATTCTTTTCTCTCCATTATTGATTCTCTCATTCCTAACCATATGATTTTGACAGCCAAAGTCAGATATTACCATTGCCATGGTGGTCACTTCCAAATGGAAAACAGAGTGCCTTTATAGAATGACTCAGCCTTCACAGACCTGACCTTACCAATAAACCCTTATAGAATGATGGGAAATGTCCCTCCATTAAAGAAGATGAAATACTCAAACAAGGACCCATATCTGGGCTGGTTCTAGGATCTTGAGATATTTAGATATAAAGTGAGATAGAAGCAAGATGTGCTGGAATCAACTCCAACAATAGATTATTACATTTTCAATGTGAGCACTTACACTTTAGAAATTGTCAAATGCTACAAATCTGGGCTTGATTTATTTTTTACTCTTCTTGATTGTCTAGACTTAATATGTTGAAAACAATGTTAATAATGAAGATTAAACTTAAAAGTATATTGTGGGTCCTTTTTTTTCTGAGAGCTGGATGTTAAATATAAACCAGTATATCCCTGGGTAGGATTCACTACATTTTTATTAAAGTAAAAGATTTTAAGAATATCATCACCACCACCACCACCACCCCATCTCCTGTGTAGTTAGGTTGATCCTTGAACACTGTTGGAGAACAAGCCAGCCACCTCCAATAGTAGAAGAACATTCTTTATACAGACCTTGAGAGAACTATTTAGCAAGAGTCATAGGTCATTAGATATAGAACTGAAAGGGAAGTGTAATGGTCATCACCACCACCAACGCTATTTTACACATGGTAAAACTGGGGCCCAGAGAGGGAAAGTGATTTGCCCAAGAACTCAGGAAATAGCAGAGCCTTCATTTGAATCCAGGAGTTCTTATTCAAAATCTAGAGTTATTTCCTCTGCAGCACCTTGTCTCTAATAGGTTTGCTTAAGGGGATTCCAATACTGAATTATTTGTGACCATGTCCCCTTTCAAGCTTGGGATGTGGGTTTACAATGAAAGCTGAGAAAGGAAGGAGAAAATTCTTTACTGGCCCATACTAAAATGTGTTGAAAATGGGATTATCTTTTGCTTTTCTTTATATCCCTAGTAATAAGCACATAATTGGCACTTAATAAATGCTGATTGACTGACTTTATCACAGGTCAGGTCAAAATGGGGTTGATTGCTATTCTTAAACTTTCCCTCTACTCTCTAGCTTCCTCCAAGACTCCTCTCTGAAAGCTATTCCTGGTTGGCCCACCTGCCCATGCTTCCTTTCCAGGGTTACCGACATGGATTTTACATAGGCTTACAAAGTACTTTACATATATTACCTCATTAATAGTTAAATGACCCTCCCAAGATCACATCGCTATTTACATCTGACATGGAATGGAATTCAGATCTTCCTGACACACACAACCCCCAGTCCAAGAATATATTTGCTACCTTAAGCTATCTTAAGTTTTTTTTTTCCTGTTCTTTTTTATCCCCAGAGTTTACACAATGCCTGGAATATATGTTGTGCTTAGCAAATGTTTATTGATTGTTTTATTCAGTGAGTGATTGAAGGACCAAAGCCAGCTAACCCTTGCTACCATCTACATATTTTTCAAGCTCAACTGACCTTCACCTTAGAGTAACTAGTTGAGGCTAGACTCCAGACTCGATTAGAACATTCATGTTTTTTTGAGAATTCTATAAAATCTCTGTATTATTGTTTTTCTTTGCATGAAAGAATGTTTTGGAACCTCTTCCTAGTTTGGCCATTAAAAAAAAAGTTCTGTCCTTTCCAAGTATGAATGAATGGAGAGGCAGTATGTTATAGTAGATGGCAAGCAAGCTTCAAAGTCAGGAAGCTTTAGTTTAAAGTCCTGCTTCTCAAACTTCCTGACAAGTCAATTAACCTCTCATGGTGGTGGGCACCTAAGCTTTTAGTTAAGAGCAGTAATTGATCTGGTAAAAAGACTTTCCTTTTGCTAATGAAATCTCACTTAAAATATGAAATCCTACATTAAAACATTAGTTTTAACAATCAAAAAAAGTCCAGTTGTCTTTTCTCTAAACACTTTCTTTCTCTAGGATATGACCATTTGTCAGGGAGGAACTAAGTTTTCCTTAGAATTACTGATGCCTAACCTTAGATCACTGTGAACATGAAGACCATGTTCAAAATTTCCTCTGGTGACTCAGCTGCTAAAAATAGGCCAATCGCTTTCTGTATAAAGCTTCTATACCCACCCTCCCACACTTACCTCCAATGCCTTCCAACACCTCTCCCTGGTCCACCCAACTTCAGCTGCCAGATGGCTTCAGCTATGGCCCATTAAATGGAATTGAGTGTTCCCACAAGCATTTGACACAGGATTGTTTTTTTCCAGGTCTGAAGGCAAGTCTTGATGCTACCAGATCCAAAGGGAAGGGCAAAGATCAGGATATTCTGGCTTTTATATGCCCATCATGAATTTTCTCATTCATTTCTAGGCAGGTTGGACCAGGTCTGAGGATCTGAATCAAGGACTGTATTTATTTTGCTTCTGGTGTACTCACAGAATTGTTATGCCTCTATTTCTGTATGAAGAAAATAATGTCCATATTATTCTGAATGTTGGTATGGTCAGAAATCTTTTTTATAGGATCTCCAGGCACTTTTTTGGGCCAGTTAGTACTAAAAGCTGGTGCTTATATATATTTGTAATATATATAAGATCATTCAATGGTTGTTCAATAAAAGTGTGACCATCTTTTCAGTAACTGTAGCAAAAGAGAGATGACTTGGTCCTATGATATAAGATCATAAATCTAGAGCTGACAAAGACCTCAGAGGCTATCTAGTCTAATTCACTCATTTTACAGATGAGTAAAATGAGGCCCAAAGCAGTTCAGTAACTTGTCCAAGGTCAAAAAGGTACAAAGCGTCAGAGACAGAATGTATCCTCAATCCTCTAAGGTAATAATTATAGGTAGTTGTAGGATAACTAGTATAGACATTAGGAAATTTTCTTTCTCTACCCCTTTCATATTTATCTCCTTTACTATATTCATTTTATTATATTCTTTTACTATCTCTATTTTAATTAAACTAAATTGTTAATTGTTAAAAGCTGGTAAAGTTTTCTTTTCTCTGGTTTAAAGGGATAATATTAATTTACAACTCTACTATATTCTCATTAAAACTTAAATTATTAAAAGATGCTTTCTTATTTTGTCAGAAGCCTAATTTAGCCCTTACATTTAACCCTTAACCCTTTAAGTACAAGGAAAAAATCAAATAACCTAAAAATAAAAATTCTAGAGTTCAGTGTCAATGGAAAATAGTGTCCAGTTGTCACTGTAGTTTTATCCTCAATGCATGTGGCAAGATACAGTCAATCAGTTTCAATGGAAGGTACATATTTTATATGGGAGCAATGTACTCAAAGGTCTTTTCTCCAATTTTTATAGCTATTGGAGTTTTTAATAATACATGAAATGAACCTTCCCAGGCTGGCTGAGTTGCCCCTATGCACTCGAAGTTCTTTATATATACTTTGTCTATAGGTCCTGCTTGTACTACAGCTCCAGATCCTTGAAGTTCTCTGAATTTTATTTGTAAATCCTGTATATAGGAAGCAATAGAAATGTCCCCCCTAGCAATGATATGTATGCAGGGAAAAAAGGCTTAGCTTGATGTCCAAAAAGCATCTCAAATGGTGAGATGTATAGATCTCCCCTTGGTCGGCTTCAAATACAAAATAGGCTAGAGGAATAACCTCAGGCCATTTTAAATGACTCTCAGTGCACAGTTTTTCAATAAATGGTCTTAAGTTTTCTATTCAGTCTTTCATCTTGGCCTGAGCTCTGGGGATGATATGGTACATGGAATATAGGAGTTATCCCCAAACAAGAATAAATTTGAGATAAAACCAAATCAGTAAAATGAGTTCCTCTGTCTGAATCAACATGTGCTGGTAGGCCAAAACGACGTATAATTTTCTTAAAGAGTTCTTTGGTAACAAAAGCTACCGTGGCTCAAGTGGTAGGAAATGCTTCTGGCCATCTGGTCAGCTGGTCTACTATAACTAGACAAAATTTATAATGTCCAGCCTTTGGCATTGTAATAAAATCAATTTGTAGATGTACAAAAGGTTTATAAGCCAGAGCATATCCACCAAAAGCTTTTCCACGAAAGGCATGTTGGTTATATGCTTTACAGGCAGAGCAGGCTGCACATACTTCAGAGGCTCTGGGAGTTATACCAGGGACTATCTATACTCTTTTAGCAGAGTCTACAATGCCTTGGGTTCCAAAGTGACCATTTTTATGAATGGATTGACATATTTGGTGATAAAAACTTCTAGAAAGTAGGGGTTTTCCTTCAGATGACACTCATACTCCATTAATTTGTTTAGCTTTGACTTTTTGCTTCCATTTTTCACTTCCTTTTCATTATACAAAAGGGATAAATCTGATCTGTTACTAGTTGCCAAAGTTAGAATTAGTTCAGGTTCTTGTAAGTCAGAGAATTTTGTATCAGTATCTGCCTGGTGGTTCCCTCTAGAAACAGGGTCAGTTCCACCTGTATGGGCAGAGCAATGTACAACAGCCAGGATTTCTGGTAGTTGGAGAACAGAAAGAACATCATTAATGATTTCTGCATTTGTGATACTTTTCCCAGCTGAAGTTAAAAATCCTCTTTGAAGCCAAACCATACCCACTTCATGATATAATCCAAATGTATATCTGGAATCTATGTAAATTGTTGCTTTGTTATGTTTTGCAATTATGCAGGCATATTTTAAAACTATGAGTTCTGCGCCTTGAACACTTATATTTGAGGGCAGTGAAGCTGATCATAGAGTGGCAACTTCTGTGACTACAGCAGCTCCAGTGTCTAAGAGGTAATCATAATAAATGTCCCTAATTTTCAAGATTACATGAGGTTCATTACTATGTAGGGAAGAATAGAGAGGAATAGCTGGTGTTGAGATATCAGTGTCTGGGAAATCAAAATTTTCATTTTCTGATTCCAGTGTCCTTTCTCCCCTCTCCAACCTTCATAAAGATCCTTGACCATTTCTTTGAGGTTCCTCTCATTAAGGAGGATTTCCACCCTGAGTATCATGTTAACAAGTCCCATTTCAGATATAATGTTGTAAATTTTCATTTGGCTCATTTGGATTAGTATTTTTAAATGTGTTTCTATTGTTATTATTTTTATAATTGTTATTATTTCTAAAGTTTTTATTCCTAAAGTTCCCATTATTTCTAAAATTTATGTTACTGAGTACCTGATTCCAGTTTCTATAGTTTAACATTACATGACCCCCTTTTTCCACAGAAGTAAAACATTGGTGTTTAATTTATGTATTCTTGCAAAAAGGCTATGCGCACTGCTTGATTTGCTTTTTCTCTTTCAATTTCCTCCTTTAAACTTTTAATTTCTCTCCTTAATGTCTCTATTAAGTCACTATTCTCCTCATCTTTCTTTACATGGTCATTAAATACAGAAACTGCTACTCTCCTCAATTCCTCAAGGTCCATATTAACCCAATTTGGACAATTGGTCTTAAAATAATCTCTGACCACTTTACAACAGTTTTTCACAAACTGTCCCCTTATTTGACTGACATGCCTTTCCTTGGCATGATCCAGGTCTATATATCTATTGACCAGCTCAATAAGTCTATCCATAAATTGGGACAGATTTTCACTGGGATTTTGTTTAAGATTTTCAAATTTCATCCATGTACCAGGCCTATCAGATCAAGCTCTCATTGTGGTTAACAATGTCTTTCTAGCCTGGCATAGTCTTGTATAATCTTGCTCATTGTTGGGGTTCCATTTTGGGTTCTGTGGAGGTCAATGAACTGTTCTCCTTCTCTGAGCCTGATTGACAAGAGAGATGATTTTATTTTTCTCCCTTTCTGTCAAAAAATCTTGGAGCAAAATTTCAATATCAATCCATCCAGGATCATATATGTTATAAAGGCTCTCTAGCTTTTTAATAATCACAATTGGATCATCCTCAAGAGAAGGTTATTTCGCTTAAATCTCTCAATATCTTGAGGGGTGTGGGGATGGTGTATGATGCCTTAGCAAAATTATATCTCTACTCTTACTAAAGGTGGGTACTTCTTTTAAGGGGAATTAAGGAAGGCCTATAACAATTATTTTTGGTTTCTGCCCCTTGTTTTTTATATGAATTGCCAAAGAACAGGTAATGGATGTAAGGAGGGAAGTAGGTTGGGTGGGAGGAGGATGGGTAGATTTAGAGATAGTTAGAATAGGATGATGAGGAGTTGAGTTGGTTTTTGTATGAGCAGAAGTGTGTAGAGCAGGTGACTCTAATGATGAGGGGAGTTTTGAGAGATAAATCTCTCCTCTTACACTGGGAATTTCTCAAGCTTTTCTAAATGCTTTTTATATAACTCTTGAGATCCCCCAAACTCTCCTATGGCTACTTAAGGTCACTCAATTTATTTTCTAGTTTTTCTTCAAGGTGAGCTTTTAGTTCAGCAAAACAATTATTTTGTTTCTTCCTGAGGAGGAATAGGCAAAATGCCAAGCCTTCTGTCACTATGAGTATGGCTAGGAACAGTGCTATATAAAGCCACTATGAAATATTATGTTGGATAAAAAGCCATTTTAGATAGCCAAGAAATAGCATCACAATTTGAACTAGACTACTCAGAATGATAGTTAATCTAATTGTTCATTTTGTTTACTTTTGTCAGTAGATGGCACTATTTAACATAAAGGATCAACAGTTGTAACAGAATCAACTGCTAGGAACTTGACTTAGGGATAGTTTCAGTAAAAAATCAGGAAAATGATCAGAAGATTGAGAGTTCATCTCCTACCTGGCTTGCCAATTAAATGTAAGGGTTAAATTAAGAGATTTGACAAAATAGAGAACATCTTTTAATAATTGATGTCTTAATGAGAATATAGTAGTTTTAAATTAATATTATCCCTTTAAGCCAGAGAAAAGAAAACTTCTAGCAGCTTTTAACAATTAAAAATTTATTTTAATTACAATAGAGATAGTAAAAGAATAGTAAAATGAATATAGTAATGGAGAAAAATATAGGAAAGAGGTAGAAAAAGAAAATTTCCTAATGTCTATATTAGTTATCCTATAACTACCTATAATTACTACTTAAAACTGCCTATATTTACCTATAACTAACTATAATGGCCATTAAAGAAAGTCCAGCTGATCACCCTTCAACTCAACTCACCAGGCAGAATATATATACCCTTTTCCTACCTCACTTCCTGTCTCCATGGTTTCTCCTTTCTGTCACTGTGGGCTGGTTCATTCCTACACATCTCTATGGTAACAGGACCTCCAGGTCCCCCATTAAATTAAAGAAGGAATGAAGAATTCCTTTTTACACTTGAATCTGAAGCCCTATGTCTGCAAGAAGGAATAATTTTTCTCACACTGTAGAATGTGATTCTGGGCAAGTTATTTTATCATTCTTGGTCTCAGTTTGCAAATCTATGAAATGAAAGAATTAGAATAAATAGATTATAGGGTCTCCTTCAATTCTAGATCTCTGATCCCCTGAAGAGATAGATAGATGACTCAAAGAAAGGTCAATGCACATGCCCTGCTGCTGAGAAGGCTAACTAAATATAGATATCCATCAATCAGTGTTCAGTTTAGATAGTACCATGCCAGTCACTATGAGCAAAATGTCATCTTACCTTTTGTTTATTTGTAAACAAACATCAATTAAACAAAACATATTTGTTAAGGGCCAACTATGTGCTGAACACTGTGCTAGGTGCTATGGATACAAGTACAAAGAATGGAACAATTTCTACTCACAATGGACTTACCTTCTAATAGAGAAGTATATATAAAAATAAATACACTATAAAGTGAATGAATACAAATATACATTACATAGATAAATGCACACAATTTCAGAGGAAATAGGTAAGAGGGGCTCAAGAAGGACTTCAGGCAGAAGATGGTACCTCAGATGCATCTTGAAGGAAAAGAGTGAATTTATGAGATAGGAATAAGGAGGAAATACATTCCAGGCATGAGTGGTAGCCAATGCAAAGCACAAAGACTAGAGATGAAGTGTCTTGTGTGAGGGACAGAGAGAAGGTCAGTTTGGGCTGTTGACAGAGCAAGGGAGGGAATAATAACAAGGGTGCCTGGATAGATAGATTGGAGTGTAGGGTTTGTGTGGATTTTTAAAATATAAACATTTGAGTCTATACTTTATTCTAGAGGCAAAGGGGAACCACTGGAGTTGGTTGAATATGGGAAACACATAGTGAAATCTAATGATAAGGAAAAATTGGCAGCAGAGTGAAGGATGGGATACTTGAGATAGGGAAGCCTATTTAGGAAGGTATCTCAATAATCTAGTTCAGAGGTATTTGGGGCCTGAACCAACATGGTAGTTGTAAGGGGGTAGAGAAGGGATAAGATGCAAAGATGCTATGAATGTAGAAACAGCAAAATTAAGCAATTTATTAGATATCAAAGGGATGGAGGGATTTATAGGAGTATATGCTGTTTTCCTCAATAAAATCCTTTGTTAAGTGTAGGGACTATTTAATGTGTCTTTGTATCTTTATCACCTAGCATGAGACCTGGCTATAGTAGGTGCTTAATAAATACAGGGGGGTTCATTAACTGATCATTGATCATAGATTTAGAACTTAGAGGCATTTAAATCTAACCTCTTCCTTTTCAAAGATGGAAAATTGCCAAAGGACAATTGGGTAAGTGACAGACTTAGACTTTAGTCTCAGGTCTCCTGAGACTGAAAAATTCAGCATTATTTCTATTACATCATGTACACAAAGGATAGTTCATTATTTATGTTATATTGTATTATCATATTAATATATTATGCCTTATTATGCTATAGTGTACCATATTATGTAAATTTCTTATTACATATTATTATACTATCCTATATTTTACTACACCATGTTATGTTACGTTATGCTGTTATATTATCTTATCCTATATCCTCACAAAATAACTCTTGGCAAACCATTATTACTATCACAATATTTAGGCAAGATGGATATCAAATGAGAAGAATCAAAAAGTCAGTTTCTTAAGCGCTCCACTCCTGCTGCCATATTTTCCTTCCTGCTATGGAAAGTCAATCCTCCTTATTGCAGCTACCAGGAGAAACCCAAGGGCCAAATTTAGATCATTTTAGCTCACTGTAGCTACAAATGTTTGGGGGAACATTTTTTTTGGCAGAGAAAGATAGTATGATGTGAAATCAGATGAAAACATGATAACTGCTGTGACAGACACATGACTGTGCCTCAGACAATCACTTAGTCTGTTCTGCAAATGACTCAAATATGACATTAGGACACAAGGAAAAAGATTTGGCATCAAATGCTTCTGGCCCAATCTGTGCCCACTATTGCCCAGAAGAGACAGTACCAAATATTCTTAACTGCAAAGCCTTCATGTGTGTCTGATTTGGTTTACGTCCAGATAAAGCCTAAATTAAATGGTGAGATAGAAGGCTCAGAGCTTAATTGGGAAATGCAGGAGATTAAAAAGGAGCCAGAAAACCTGAGGAAGAAAATGCCCTCAAGAAGAAAAGGGAAGTTAATGAACTTTCTTCTCTATCCTTAGATGCTGAGCCTCACCCATTCTACCCCTGGAGCTCTTCCTAGTACTCTAGACAGTGGAGGATACTGTTAACACACACCCATGTAAAGAACAGACTGAGAAAAATACAGAAATGGATTTGGAAGTGAGTTTTGCATGTAATAGGACTTGAGAAAAGTCAGACATAACCTTTACTGCCCTTTTTTCATAGCCCCCACTGTGTAACAGAAAGTGCAGAGAGCCTGGGGTACAATGAATGTGATCCTTTTATGGGAAGCCTGTTTATGGACTCAAACAGTAGCATGCCCAGGAGGACACCCCCTTTCTTTCCTATGGGTCATGTGCTCCAATGGAAGAGGAGAATCCTCATCCAAAATCTATGATAAGAACTATAGTGGTATCATTAAAGCAGGCTGTTAAAGAAATAAATTAACTTAGAGCCTGAAGGGACTTTAGAGATGCTTAGAATAGTTCGGAAACAGCAACATAGATTTGGAACTAAGGGACACTTAAGATTTCATCCAGTCCAATCCCACTCATTTTTTACATAAGGAAGAAACTGAGGCAGAAAGGTAGGGACATCTAGATGGTATAGTGGATAAAGAACTGGCTTTGGATTCAGGAACAGCTGAGTTCAAATACAACTTTATTCAGACATTTGCTAACTGTGTGACCCTAGGGAAGTCACTTATCCCCTGTTTGCCTCAGTTTCCTACTCCATAAAATTGGGATAATAATAGCACCAACATCCCAGCATTGTGAGGATCAAATGAGATGTTAATTATGTGCCTGGTAAATAATAAGTCCTCTATAAATGTTAGCTATTGTGATTAGAGTGGGATTTGTCCAAGGTTACCCAGATATTAAGTCCCAGAACTGGGCTTTGAACCTATGTTCTTTGGCCCCCAAGGATTGGGCTCTTTATACTAAACCTCATAGTTTCTCACATCAATTCAGTGGGATGAGATCAGTGTGAGAGGATCACAATCAGTATCAAGGAATCAAAAAGGCCTATTAGGTAAAATCTACAGATCATCAAGCTCTACAACAAATCATTAGAGGGGCATCCCTTATGACCCCTATGGTATGTACTTTGGTACTTGCTTCCTAAGAGGCAATACAGTTTAGTATAACAGAGATAGATTTAGACTTAGTTATTCAAAGCCTAGCTCTGACACTTATGTATGACCTTGGGCAAATTGCTTAATCCCCTTTGAGAACCATGCAGCTCTTTGAAGCCTTTTATGAATATGGTTTCTCTAAATTAACCTGTGTTTCCTATTAAGAGGTGAGTTAGAAACTCCATTTGGTTAAGGCTTGCAATGGCAAGGATCAATGATAAAAATTTTATGTGCTCTTTGGTAAAGGACCTATAGGGATTTACCCAGATAGCCAAAGAGATTACAATTTTTAAGAAATCTGTAGAGAAATTTTGAGATCTCTTAGGTAGAAAATAGAAACAGAAATTTTTTTTTGGACACTAGTTGGAAGGCCTTAAGGACTAAGGGAATTATGCAGTTACCACATGATACAAGGTCTCTTTAAGCTCAAGCCCATTTCCCCCTGAATTCTGTACTTATGTCGGTCAGGAAAGTGTATTACAAACTTTTGGGGGGATGTTTTTAAACAACCATATTAACCATAGCAGAGTAGTAAAACACCCCTTTGTCAAAGCTAATGGTCTGTCTAATTAATTGATATTAACTGATAATTCTCAGGGAAGTATTGATGGGGGCTCATGAACATTAGAAAATTATTTCCCAGTCTCCTCAAGACTAACCCTAGAACGTCAAGGGGATGTAGCAGCCACACTAAGTGGACTTAAGTAATCATATAGCAAGTGGGAATTGGGGTAGACACCCTGACCATGTGCTATATCTGCATATAGCTAACATTAAACTATTTAAAAAACTTTTAAAAATCAGATTAGTCCATATAACATGTGACTATTAAGCAACAAGAATGCTTTTACAAGGCATATGAGGAAGTTAGAGGGGCTCATCAGACTAAGAACATACCCAGAGGCAGCATGACCCAATGGAAGGAGTACTGGTTCTAAAATCAGAAAGTCCGGGTTCAAATGCTGCCTCTATAACTCCCTGGATTTTTGACCTTGAACAAATCTTTTAACCTCCATGGTCCCCTGTTTTCATCTGTAAAATAAGGATTTTGGTCTAGATAGCTTTGGAGATCCCTTCTAAGTCTAGTGCTGTGACCCTGGACAAGCCATGGAACTTTAGTGGGTTTCAACCACTTCATCTCTAAAATGAGGGGATTGAACTAAATGATCCCTAAGGTCCTACATTACTCTTATTTCTATGATCTTGCATCCTACAGGCTCAGAAGGATTTACAAAGTCCAGTGACCAGATCTTGTGATAAAGAGAAGTGATTTTTTAAAGTAAAAATGTGTGATCATTCTCTAGAGCAGCATTGGCGAAGTATTGGCATGCATGTCAGACTTGGTACAGGGGGAGCTGCTCTGTTCCCCCTCTCCCCAGAGCCTGGGGACTTTTTTTTGCATGCCCCACTCCTCTGTCCAGCTACCCAAAGTGAGCACTTCCTCCCTCCACTCTCAGGAGTAATGCGGTGGGCTCACAGGCAGCTTGATGTTGCATTTTGGGCACATAAACTTGAAAATGTTCACCAATGCTGCTCTAGAGTTAATATACCTTTTCTGAGCCTTTGGCTTCTCCTCAGGTAAAATGGAGATAATACTAACTTTACTCCCTATCTTGCGAGAGCTATTGTGAGGAAAGAACTTTGTAAACCCTGAAGCACGAAAATAATCTGAGTGTTTATAATTATATATTAAGTTCAATGATGGAACCATTAAACAAAATCTTTTCCTGAGTTTCAGGAATAATTGGCTGTACAAAGCTTGGTTTCTAATATGCCTTTTTACAGATCCCTCTGTGAAGTAACTAAATTCTGTTTATCAATAAAAGAATAGGAGGCTGATGTTGTAATGGGCAACTTCTGGAAAGAAGATGGAGACCAATTGAGTGACAGATCTTCAGTTATAGAATTAAGAATTTACCCAGATGGCATGAGCCAAGGGCAAAAGACAGTTGCTACCACCACTATAAAAGCCCAGGGGCAGAAGACTTCAGGATCTCATTCTTCAGAAGGGTCCCGAGTGGTGAGGGTGGGTAGGCCTATAGACCTGCACTCCAGCATCTGTACCTTATTGCCTCAAGTAATCAATTTACCTACTGCTGATTAGGACTGAGAGATAAACATCAAACATCTACCAAGAAGAAGAAGATCATAAGCCCTCCTTTTACCTGGTCTAGGCCATGGCCAGCCTGACCAGGGTTTGTCAGGGAGAAGAACCTCTCCAGCCAGCTGCCAACTTGTTACTGATTAAACTACCTATTCTAGCTTCCATAGATTTAGCATAGCCATCAGCAACATCACTTTCTTTATCCTGCATCTTACCCCTTTGAGTTATAGCATTAAATCCTTGAACCCATTTAAGGGAAGACTGATATCATTCCAAGAGCAAGTGGATAATTACATCCAAAGGGGAAAGGGGATTTTATCAAAATCGCAGTCATTGGCATTATCCAACCCAATATCAATCATTATCCTTATTACAAACCTATCAACCCAACCCCAAGCCTAATAACAAGAAGATCTGTGTGGGTCAATATACGGCTTCTCATCTAATCACTTAGGCTTGGGCACTGTTTGTGGAGTCAGGTGCTTAGCTGAGCTGAACATTTATAAGCCCTGGTGGTTATCAGCTCACCTTGGTGGCCATTCAGGCTTCCCTCTCCTCACTTAGCTTAGATCCATTTACCATCTAAGGATCTCCATCAGGCCCTTCTTACTCAAGCACCATACTACCCTGTATAACAAATGTTCAAAAACCTTTCTTTAGAGGTAAGATGAATGATAAGAGATCAGAGAATGCTATTATTGGTTACCTATTGTAATTTACCCAAAAGGAAGTGACTATGGAAATGTCACATTTTTATGCAAATACTCTCCCTTCAACACTAAAAGAAACCATAGAAACATCTAGAATAGGACCAAGTAATTTATCTGCAGGTCACAACTCTGTCTCTCTTGTTAGGTAAATCCTCTACTCCCTTCTCTTGGAATTCCCAACATTGGCAATATTGCTAACCGCAATGACTGACCTGGCTCTGTATCTGAACATGACAGCAAAATGACTGGTTAGTTCAACCATACATTAGCTCCATTAATGGAAAATTAGCCCCAAACTCTTACAATTGGTGCATCTTTTGTCCCTACAAAAGTCTTTTAATAAACCAAGTGCCAATCCTAATTTGGCCATCTCAATAAAGGAGAATTTAAGTTCCTTGAGCAAAAATATAACTGTATGTATGTATGTATGTATGTATGTATGTATGTATGTATGTATATATATTTGTGTGACTAGACACACATATGCACATACATTTGTACATATGTATACACACATATATGCATATAGACATAGAAAGATTTAGAGAAAATAAAGAAAAGTGTTTATATAGCACATTGAGGTTTGTAATGCACTTTACATGTTATCTTATTTCTTCCTCAATAATGCTGTGATGTAGATCCTAGTATTATCTTCATTTTATAGATGACACTAAGACTGAGAGAAGTTAAATGACTTGCCTAGGAGCAACCAATTACTAAATGATTAAATGAGGATTCAAATTCAGCTCTTCCTGCTCCAAAATCCACTGTACTCTTTCACATACAAACCAAGTGCAATGTACTTTCAGAAAAGAAAGCAGTAGTACTTGGGGGATATTAATAAAGCTTCATTTGGTGGTACTTGAGCTGATAAGTGATTCTCTGTGGTGGAGGTGGGGAGGTACTGCATTCCATGCATGAGGGATAGCCAGTGCTAGCCCAGAGATGGGATACAGTGTTCTGTATGTGAGGAATAAAGAGAAGCCCCATTAGGCTGGATTTTAAAGTGAGTAATGTATGATAATTTGGAAAGATAGGTTGGAGTTTTAAAAGCCAGAGAAATTTAAATTGATCCTAGAGTTAATAACAACCACTCTAGTTTATTGAATAAGGAAAGTGACATGATCAAACAGGTACTTAAGGAAAATCATTTGATAATTGGCATCTTTCACCAAGTAGCACTAGGAGAGAAGGCATCTATTATCATTGGTAGAAAGAAGAGAAAGGGTAAACCACTGCCGCATCCTCCTGATGAGGAGTATCAAAGCAGTCATATGTCATTCTGATATGAACAAGTTAGTAACTATTCTGATTATCACTTTCACTTGTTGCTCAAGATGTGTTCATCTTTAGGGATGCTTTTTAGATTCCTTTTGTACAGGCATTTTCGTTCCCACATGAAAAAGGAAACACTGGTGACCACATCTGACAGAACTTATGAGGCTTTCTGTCATGCCATTGAACTATGTGGGAAGAGAAACTTTTATGGATAAAATTCAGACATCACAACTACCAGCTACTCCAAAGAGGAAGAAAGGTAAGAACTGTACAAAGAAGTTGAGATAGTGGCACAAGGAACCCATTATCCAATTCCAATTTTTAAAACATGTTGTAGGGGATGGCAACACAGGCAGTCAACTCAGTCTGAGTATGAAAAAGTAGCCAAGTCCTATAAAAAGGAAGTCAATAATGCCTAGGTAGGTTGAAGCTTGCAATAAATGCTAAAGTCAATAAAGAGGGCTATTTTTCATTTTCATTTTTTTAGAGTAAGAGAAAAAGGGAAGGATTAGGATTTTGAGTATTTAAGAATCTAATAGCAGATGACACAATAGTAGAAAGCAGAGGGAAAATATAACTAATCATCTCCAATCTACCTTATTTTCTTCATCAAGGAAAATGATCTTTAAATCAGAAAGGATGAGACAAACATTTTTAACAAGAAATCAAAATCGAAAGAAAGTTAGGAGACAGTAACAGTGCACCACTTGCCTTGGTTGAGTTTAGCTTACCTGATTCACATTAAAATTCACTCCAGGGTCTTGAAAGAACTTTCAGATATTATTACTGACTGACTGTCAGGAACATTTGGAAAACTTTGGAAAATAGTGATGGAATAGGAGAGTTGCCCTAGAACTAGAGTTTAAAAATATTTAAAAGGAGAAAGAAGTTGGTTTCCTCAAAAAGTTAGTTTGATTTTGATTCCTTTCAAAATTAGAAGACACAATATTAAAGGAATGACTTGTGAGCATAGAGAAAAGAAAATGGTGATCCATTAAGGCAGTGATGGCAAACCTTTTAGAGACTGGTGTCCAAACTATAACCCTCGCACTGCTTTTGAGCCCGACACCTTACCTCAGACAGGGGAGGGAGGAAGCACTCCCACTGGGCTGCCAGGTAGAGGGGCAGGTGATGTGAGAAATTTCCTCAGGTGCACCTGGAGAGGGGGCAGGTAACAGCCCCTTCTGGCATGTGTGCCATAGGTTTGCCAACACAGCAGAAGGGCCTAGAAAAATTCATCAAGTCTAGAAGGGGAAGAATTACATAGTAGTTAGAATACTGAACCTGATTGTACTCACGTCCTTCCTTAGATACTTACCACCTATGTGATTCTAGTCAAATCATTTAAACTTTCAACACCTCAGTTTCTTCATGTGTAAAATGAAGGAGTTGAACTCAGTGGCTTCTAATATGCCTTCTAAATTTAAACCTTTAGTTCTGTGAGTCTATAAGTCATACCAGAGTTATCTCATTTTCCTTTTTTTTTTTTTTAAGTTACAGGGCTATTAGAGCAGAGGATGCTATAAATAGTGCATACCTAGTTTCAGGAAGGAACTTGGAAATTTTTTTACAATATTCTTTTGAAGATACAGAAAGCTATGTAGGATGAATGGTAGTATAGTTATGTAAATTTAGAAGAAGTTTAAAAACCGGACTCAAAGAATAGTGATTAATAGAAAAATGTCAACCTGGAGAGTGCTTCTCATGAAAGATCTCCACCCCACCCCCAAGAATTTATCCTTAGCCTTACAGAGGTGAACATTATTTTAATGAACTTGAATAAAGGAACAGATGTCACACTCATCAAACTTATAGATAATCCAAATCTAGAAATAGCTAATATAATGAATAATAGAACTAGAAGCCAAAATATGGTGAAAAGCTAGAAAAATGGGCCAAATCCAATAAATGTATAATATAAACTATTTTTACTGTTGTTAAAAAATACTACAAGTGCCCAGTAGGAGAAAGATGACTAGACAAAAAGCAAGATTTAGCTGTTGGAGAAAGGGAGGAAATAGGAGGAAAGCTAGTTTCCTACAAATTTAATAAACTCCTGACATTTTCTTGGGCTATTCTCAATCCCTTCTCAACTCCTACTTCATGCCTTCCTTGTCTTCCTTCAAGTCCCAGCTAAAATCTCATATTGTATAGGAAGCCTTTCCCAATTTCTCTTAATTCTAGTACCTTCCATCTAGTGCCCCCTACATTTAGCGTGTTAGTACATAACTGTTTCCAGGTTGTCTCTCCCATCAGACTGGGACCTCCTGGAGAACAGGGACTCTCTTTTTGTTTTTCTTTGTTTCCTCAGTGCTTAACACAGAGCCAGGAACATAGTAGGCACTTAATAAATGTCCACTGCCAGACTGAATCAATGTGTTGGAGTAATCTAAAAAGCTAACATCAGATTACATTGCTACTTTGAATTGTAGGGTCCAGAATACAAGAGCTGATGCTCCTGCTACATCCCACCCCCACCCCAGGGAACTGCTATAATGATGTGCTCTGGAAAGACAATGATAAACTTTAGCATATCCAGAAAAGAGTGGAAAGAGTGGTGAGGGCATGCGAAATCATGCCATATATGAAACAAATGTGAAACAAAAGGGAGAAAAGGAGATTTTTCATCTGCAGAAGAGAAAGTTTCAGGGAAAGATCATTACCTTCACATTTTGGGAGGACTGACATGTTAAAAAGGAATTATGTTTTGTTCTGTTTGGCCCCAAAGGGCAAAGATAGGAACACAGAGCGTAAGTAGGGAGCTAGGTTACACAGTGGATGAAGTTGGGGACTTAGAGGAAGGAAGACCTGAATTTGAATCCTGTATCAGAGACTTACTACCTCTATGCCTATTGGCAAGTCTCTTAGCTTCTCCCCACTTCTGTTTCCTCATCTGTAAAATGAAGATGATAATAGCATCTATTTCTTGGGTTGTTATGAGAATCAAATGAGTTAATTTATGTAAAGCACTTTGCAACTTTAAAGCATTCCATAAATACTAGTTATTATTTATCATCATGATTGAATTGCAAGAAGACAGATAGAAGTTTGACCTACTGTACACATATTCATTTCACTGCCTCAAGAGGTAGTAAATCCCCAATCAGTGGAAGAGACTACAGGTTATGAATGTTGTAGGGATGGCTGCTAAGGTATGAGTAGATGACTTCTGAGGTTCATTTCAACTCAGAATCTGTGAATCTATTCCTCTCTGAGATGGAAAATCATCTCACTACTGATAATAAAGCATGCAACCCATCTCCCAAAAGAGATATAATGTATTCAAGATGTAGAATGGAATACCTTTTCAAACTTTGACATTCTGGGGATTTTGCTTTGATGGTACATATTTGTTACAAGGGTGTTGATGTAGTTGTTAATTTTGCTATTGTTTCCAATTTGAGGAAGTGGGAGAAAAAAAGAAATGGGGATAAATAAAAAGGGAAAAACAGAAAAGGAAAGGAAAAGGGAAAAGAAAGGTATGGAAAGGAAAGGAAAAGGAAGGCAAGGGAAACCAAGGGAAGGAAAGGGAACGAATTAGGATTATTAAAATATTTTTAATGCACAGAATAGAAGAGAAAGACCAGAAAGAACTATAGAGAAGCAGAATAGTTTTGAAAATTACATGAATTTATTAAATATATGTGTATGTATGAATATAAGAGAAGAATTAGCTATTCATAAGAGAACTCCAGTTTTCTGTATAATTGTCTTTTTCTCTTCTACTATGTATATGGAAATGCCCACTTTATTTGGTGCTTAAGTTCAGAATACAATTAGTAGGTTTTCTTTTTTTTAAAGAAAATCAGCCCACTTATTGCAGCAAAAAAAAATATCTCAATCATCTGAGTTAACAAAGGAACGTCTATAAAAACAACTTCTCATCATATAATAATAACAGTAGCAACAACATTTATATAATGCTTACAAAAATGACTATTACTATGCTAAGTGCTTTACAATTATTGTTTCACTTGTTCTTCACAAAATACTTGGAGAGCAAACAAGTAAGCCTTGAGCCAGCTCATGCAGTGTCAGGAACTTTCTGGATAGTCTTCTTGATCCCCTAGACTGTAGGAAATCATTCACTCTTCATTTGTTATAATTCCCTAAAGCTCTTCTCCCTCTTTATGGCCAGATCCTCTGACATGAGTTTCTACTGGATGTTACATTTTGACAAGGTACCCAGACCAGCCCTTTGTTCATTCATTTACTTGCCAGCTCTATGTGCTCTTTACTATCTGAAATCCAACTCAGTGACCTTCCTAAGTTTTTCAGTTGCCTTTATGTGTTGTCTTCCCCCCATTAAAATTCAAGTTCTTGGAGGTCAGGGCCTCTATTCCTTTTTGTTTGTATTGGTCTTCCCAAGACTTACTTAGCACAGAGTTTCTGGTAACCCCTTTCTTGAGGTGTCTTTAGTAGACTACTAATATAAAAGCTGTTATAGTTCTCTTATATGTTGACAGTTGATTGACTAGATTCTTTACAAAAGAATCCTATGTTATCTAAAGTTGCTAGGAGTAGAGTAAAGAGTACTCTACAGGGATAATGGAATTATGATTTCTGCACCTTTGATGACTTCCCTCCACTGGCCAAGACACTTGCGAATGGTTAGATAATTAGGTAAAGCAATCCTTTAAACTGCAGAACAGAATACTTAGGACAACTACTTGTACTTGTAGAGATGTGAATCTCTATTGTAGCTTAAAATTGCTGAGGCTTTGCCTTCAGTAAGGTTTGTTGGGAGATTTACATGTGTAGTGGAAGATATCTGGTTCTCCAGTTCCCTTCATTACCTCAAATAATGTAAACAAAGAAAGTAAGAAGTAGATAGGACAAGAATTAAGATATTAAACTAAGAGCATGAATTTCCTAAATTTGTCCCATACATCTAGCTGGATGCTCGACATCTCCACTTTGAGGGCTCATGAGCACCTCAAATTCAGCATGGGTAAAGTGAACTCCCCATTTCCTCTCCTGAGACTCCTCCTTTCTCCCTGGTTCTAGATGTAGGCCTTGGAAGAATCTCAAAAATCAGGAAGTCCAACTTCCTCATTCTATAAATGAGGAAACTAAGGCCTAAAGAGCTGAAGCTATTCCTAAGGAATAGGTCTGACCATGGAACTATCTTATTCTCACTGCTTTTAGGAAAAAATAAAATTTTCTTCTACATTCAAGGATATTCATAATCTTCCATTTTTCCTTCTCATACTTACTTCGTGGTACTCCCCTTCAAGCACTCACCTATTTGATCACTCTATTCAAGTTCACTCCATCTACTCTGGCTCTTTGTTGCAGCCATCTATGAACCTCCAAATCACTATCCTTGCTCTCCTGTAAGTTAATCATTTGGCTCATAGTCTTCTTCTCCAAACCAATCTCTTCACTTTTTGAACACAATGGCCACCATGTTCTTCAATTTCATCCACTCCAAGGGTACCTGTCTCTAATTTACTTCTGCTATGTGTGGCAATTTCCATTGCCCAACCATCCACCTCCTCATTTAGGAAATTTGTTTCAGGTACTAGAGTGCCTATTTCTCTGTGTCTTAACAGGCCCAGAACAAAGGGAGGGATTTTTAACAGATAGAGAGGTGGAAAGAATCAATTTAAATGATAGTAGAGTATAAAAATACAAAGGCAGACCTGGATCAAATATGATTGGAAAAGTACTAGAAGCTACATTTTCCAATAGCCAATATGAGAATTTATTTTGCTTAACTATGCTTATTTATTGTGAGGTTTCTTTTTCCTTTTTTTTTCAATTTTAGATTGGGTAGGATTTATTTTAAAATGAAAAGAAAGCTGAACATAATAAAAATTGGTTGTTTTGTATACAATATTTTTCTGTTCTACCATGAATATAGTAATGCCTATTTTTATCTGGTATCTGTTAAGGTGAGAATTTTTTTAAAAGAACTAATTAAAAGAAAAGCATTCAAAGTTTAGCTTAACTGAAGCACAGAGGATACCAAGGACAGTAGTATAAAGCAAGGCTGAAAATGGAAATGTAAGTCACACCATGGAGGAACCTTCAATGGCAAAATAAGAAGTTTGAATTTTATGTTTCAGGGAACCAGAAGCCACTGAAGACTCAGCTTGAATAGGGAAGTTATATGGTTAGGTCTCAGTCTTAGGACATCACTTGGGCAATGGTGTGAAGAAAAAATTGAAAAGGAAAAAGACTCTAGGCAGGGAGACCAGTTAGACGTCTATTAGAAGAGTCCAAGTGATAATTGGGGCCAGAAATAGGGTTGTGGCAATGCCAGTGAGGAGTCAGGATGGGTTTGAGAGATACCTTGTGCATAGATTCAATAAGAATTTAATGAAGGGCTAAGAGAGAGTCAAGGATAATTATAAGATCATGAACCTTGGTATGTGGAACTATGGTGGTTGCCTTCAACAGTAACAGTGAAATCAGGAGGAAAAAGTTTAGGGGGAAAGGTAATAAGTTCAGTTTTGGACATATTAAGTTTGAGGTACTATAAAGACCAGACAGGTAGATGATGCCAATTGGCTAACTGGAGATATGGTACTGGAGCTCAAGGAAAGATTTAAACTGAAGACATAAATGTGGAAATAATTTATACAGAGGTGGAACTGACATGCTAGGTATGGATTAATTTATCAGCAGAGAGGCTGGAGAAAAAGAAGGGGGCTTAAAGACATTTACATTTAGTGGGTAATAGAAGGAAGGCAAGGTAAGAAAGGACTGAGAAAGAGCAATCAGCAATATAAGGAGAAATTGGAAAATAAGAGGAGAACTAAGATATAGTAGCATCACTGAAACCCTCTGCAGGGTTGTTTAGACACAGGACCCAGAAAAATTAATCAATCAACAATCTAGTATTTATTGAACAGCTACTGTTTGGCAGGGCAGCTAAGTGGCACAGTAGAATGCTGGGTCTGGAGTCGTTGCAATCTGAATTCAAATCCAGCCTCAGATACCTAATATCTGTGTAGCCCTGGACAAGACACTGAACCTTGTATTCCTCAGTTTCCTCATCTATAAAATGTTCTGAAAAAGGAAATGGCAAACTTTTTCTAATATCTTTGCCAAGAAAATCCCAAATGAGGTCATGAAGAGTCAAACACAGCTGAAACAACTGAATAACAACAACAAAAACTGTTTGCCTGCAATGGGGATAGACAACGGAGATAAAAATCCAAATTGAGTCAGTATTGCATTCTTAGGGGATACATGTTCACAAAGGAAATATATGATTTGAAAACATTAAGTGAGCCAAGGTGATTGCAATGGTCAACAATTGGGGAGATCAGCAAAGGCCTTTTTGAAGGAAGTGGCACTTAAGTTGAGCTTTGAAGGAAGCCAGAAGTTCCAAGAAACAAAGGAGAGGCAGGAAAAGATTTCAGGCACGGGTGACAGCCTTATGCAAAGGGACAAGGGCAGGAGATGTCCCCAATCTTTCTTACCCTAAACTCCAGCTTCTCTCTCATTATCTTCCCCATCTGGCACCAGAGCACAGGCCCTCTGTGAATCATTGCACTTCAGGATAACTTCGTCATGGTAAGTTCTCCTGACAAATTGCTCTTCCCATGAGCCACTGAAACATTTGCTCACTTTTTAATTTACAATGCAATTGGATCTTCACTCCTGGATCAATATCATTCTAAAGTCATGCTCCAGAGTCTGCAAGAGGGTCATTCTGCCATGCAGCTCAAATGCTGCACTAGATTATTACAGAATTGGAAAGTCATTTCAGAACCGCCCTGTCATGAGCTACCCTGAGAATACAACCCTACCATCTCCATGCCTTCCAGGGCTCATCAGTGGTGTTACACTCTAACAGAAATAAGTGCTAAGCCATACATAAGGATCCCTGTAGGCTGCATATTAACTTAGAAAACTACAAATTAACATCCTCAAAATGGAGCTCTCTAATCTCTAGACCCATTGTACTGGCTCTCTCTCCAATAACTGGAACATGCCAACTCCCCCTCGCCTCCAAGTCCATCTCATAGTATCCTTAGGGTCCATGGAGACTCAATTTAGGCACCATGTTCTACTTGAAGCGTTTATTTTTCCCCTCTTACCCCAATCAGCTTGTATCTACAACAAATGTATCTAAATTTTTAAGTCAGAGATGTTCCCTCTATCTCAATTGCAGTCAAAGAAGTCCAGACTATAATCACAAAATGTTAATTAGAAGTCAAGGTAACTCAAAATGTATCTATGGCCTGATCTCTTTATGAAGTTCAGGTTCCACTCTGATGAGTCATGGAGGGAACAACTAATCTGAATATGAAAATAAATTAGCAATGTCTCTGGCCTTTTTAAAAAGCTAAACGTTGGGGAAATTTTAGCAGTTCCAATGGGAGAGATTATAAATTGGAGCAACCTATAGAGAAGACCTGAGGGAGGAGAAAATTATTTTCCCCCTTCCCTCCATTGGCCATGTAACTTTGAAGGGGAACTACTTAATCTGGAAGAGACAAGATAAATATCAAGGAAATTAATATAGTCTCTGTCCTCAAGAAGTGTGTGTGTGTGTGTATATATATATATATACATATATATATATATA
>NC_058131.1:216653447-216687035 GCF_016433145.1 Gracilinanus agilis
GTGTGTGTGTGTGTGTATATATATATATATATATATATATATATATATATATATATATATATATATATATATATATATATCCAGCCAGGAAAGACAACATTCCATTAAAATATAAGCTCTTTGGGGCAGCTAGGTGGTTCAGTGGATAGAGCTGGACTTAGAGAAAGGAGGTCCTAAGTTCAAATCTGGTCTGTTACTTCCTAGCTGTGTGACCTTGGACAAATCACTTGATCCTGATTGCCTAGCCCTTACTGCTCTTCTGCTTTGGAACCAATAGTATCAATCTAAGACAAAAAGTAATATAAGCTCTTTAAGGGCACATACAATATCACTTTTATAGTTGTCTCTCCCACAGCTAGCACAGTGTTTTGCTTTGGATAGGCCCTTCAAAAGTCAAAAGTATCAATAAGCACATGAGAAAGTGTTCCAAATCTCTAATAATCAGAGAAATGCAAATCAAAACAACTCTGAGGTATCACCTCACACCTAGCAGATTGGCTAAAATGAAAGAAGGGGAGAGTAATGAATGCTGGAGGGGATGTGGCAAAATTGGGACATTAATGCATTGCTGGTGGAGCTGTGAACTGATCCAGCCATTCTGGCTGGCAATTTGGAATCATGCTCAAAGGGCTATAAAAGAATGCCTGCCCTTTGATCCAGCCATACCATTGCTGGGTTTGTACCCCAAAGAGATCATAGATAAACAGACTTGTACGAAAATATTCATAGCTGCGCTTTTTGTGGTGGCAACAAATTGGAAAAGGAGGGTATGTCCTTCAATTGGGGAATGGCTGGACAAACTGTGGTATATGCGGGTGATGGAATACGATTGTGCTAAAAGGAATAATAAACTGGAGAAGTTCCAGGCGAACTGGAGAGACCTCCGGGAACTGATGCAGAGCGAAAGGAGCAGAGCCAGAAGAACTCTATACACAGAGACTGACATTCTGTGGTAAAATCGAATGTAATGGACCTCTGTACCAGCAGCAATACAATGACCCAGGACAATTCTGAGGGATTTATGGTAAAGATGCTACCCACATTCAGAGGAAGGACTGCAGGAGAGGAAACATATAAGAAAAACAACTGCTTGAACGCATGGGTTGGGGTGGACAAGATTGGGGATGTGGACTCGAAACTACCACACCAATGCAACTACCAACAATTTGGAAATTGGTCTTGATCAAGGACACATGACAAAACTAGTGGAAATGCGCATGGGTAGGGGAGGCGCGGGGGGGGGGGGGGGATGAAGGGTAAAGGAGGAGCATGAATCATGTAACCATGTTAAAAATGAATATTAATAAATGTTAAAAAAAAAGTGCTTACTGATAACTGATCAGTAACCAAGGAAGGCTTTTTAAAAAGTTTTATTCAGAATTGGCAGACCTAAAAAGGAATATTGTTGTTACCCATAGCCTATGAGACAAAGATGGTGAGGAGAGGATATAATGACTTAGAATTTATTTGTTTCTGTGTTTCATAAATATATATAACTAGGGTCTTAAAAATTAATATGAATGAGGGCATATAGAATATATAGATGCCCCAAATAAGTTCTAATCAGCAGATGTGGACAAAGTACATCTCAGGATGCTGAAGTTATTAATATTTCAGTCAAGTTCCTATGAGGCATTTTGAATAGCAGTAGTAGTAATAATTAGAATTTATTTTATTATATTTATTATAATTAGAAAGTACATTTTACAGAGGAAACTAATTCAGGGAGAGTTTGTGACTTGCTTAGAGTCCCACATATATTGTATGTCTGAGATCACATTTGAACTCAGATCTTCTTGACTCCAGGGCCAATGCTTCTAGGCACTAAAAAACATAAAGAATGATTGATGATGATGGCGGTGGTAGTAACGGTAGCCCTCATACTAATGATGATGATTGAAAAATTGTGGAAAATAGAAGAGTTGCCACAGCTCTGGCAAAGGTAAATTGTCCTGATTTTAGGTGGTTTGGTGGGAGAGTTGAGGGAATGAGGTAGGTGTAATTATTAAACTTGTGGAATTGACTTGGAGTCTAGGCACAGTTCTAAAATGTATTATTAAACAGCTACTTTATCAGTGTTTTGGAAGGAAAGTAGCATTCATAATTATATCATGAGTGTTTCATGTATGGTAAGTATAATGGAAATACTGCTGCATTTGGAGTCGGAGGACAATAGTTCAAATGCTATTTTTGGGAAATTATATATATATATATATATCCCATGTAAAACTGGACAGTTCATTTTATTTCTTTATGTTTAAGTTTTCCAATCTTTAAAATGAGGAAATTGGCTTTTGTATGGCTTCTAAGATTCCTTCTATTTAAAAATCTACAATTTTATTTTTTCTTTTTGACTGTTACTAGATACAGAAAACCATAAAGAAATGGTATGCCTCAATTTAGAAAAAAAATACTCATTTAAAAAGTCTGTGATTTCTGTGAAACCAGATTTATATGTCATAGTCTAAACAATAGACCCTCTTTATTCACTCAGTTTTTCCTGTGTGGATTGTTAAGCCAAAATATTTTGAGGAGTTATGGATCTTGATGAGAAGATTCTGTAGGGTCTTGGAGCCTGATGGAAACAGCACAAGACTTACTTCACCAGAGAGAATTCATCTTCAACTTGGATTTTGACTTAATCCCTATTTTGTGCCTCAGCTGATATTAATGATCAGAAAAATCATCTAAACAAGTTTATCTCTTTTTTTTTTTACATCATTTCAGTTATCTTGAATGATTTAGACATAAGCTTAGGAGATGTCATGTCGGAAGAGAGCCTTAAAGGATTATTTTAATGAACAAAATACATTTAAAAAGGCAATAAAAAAGTAAGAAGGGCAATGGAATTTCATATTCAATATATCCTTTAAGTTACTATATGATAATAAAGATAAGGTTCCTATCATTTACAAAAGCCAGCCTGTTTCCTATAATTCCCTCTTCAAGGATATCTTCAATTTAGGTATGGATTCTCCTTTTATATTTACTTATATGTAAATATATAAATGTGTATACTTATATATACATACACACTGTTTATATGTGTATACACATGTATACTTTTACACACATATGTTAGTAGTTGCCAATATTTTTGAGGTGACTTGTTTTCTATTAAGATTTCTAAGACTCTGGTCATACTTTGTGTGTTTTCCCTTACTTCAAATACACTGAGATTTATTCCCTCAATGACTGCACAATTTTGTCACCTCCATCATGGATCTCCATTTGGAGGGGTGAGGTGTATATGTAGCCTAGCTGCCATTTTTAAAATCTTTTTTCTCTTCTCTGTCACTCTTATTTTCTTTCTAAGCAAATCAAGTATTATAAAGTGACAGTTCCAGTGTAGTAACTTTGCCCGCTGTCTCGTGGGGACAACAATAATAAAAACTAACATTTTGATGACACTTTATTCATTCATTAATTTATTTATTTTGATTTAATTTATTAATTTATAATATTTCTCCACGTTTATAGGATTCATGTTCCATCCCTCCCTTCCCATAGCCCATACACAATTCCAATGGGTTTTACATGTGTCATTGATCAAGACCAATTTTTGATGGCACTTTAAAGTTTACAAAATGCTTCATATAAATGTTATGATAATAAGTCGAGTAACTGATACTCCAGACATTATTGTCCCCATTTTACAGAATAAAAAACCTGGGGTCTAGGGAAGTTAAATGAGTTGATTATGGTCTCACATCCAGTAAGTATTTCAATATAACCTCTTTGAAAATATGCTGCTTAGAATTGTAAATGAATCCTATAAATATGATTTGAAGGGTTTTCCTTTGTAATAACTCCCTTCCCATTTTTCAGTGTCAATCTGTTCAATATTACAGCAGTCTAATTAGCAAATGGCATGGAAAATCAGAACAGACATTCGCTTGAAAGCAAATCAACCTACCTCACGTACTGCCTGGTGCAGCCCCTTCACTGTACATATTCAAGGCCCCAGAGGGCCGGACTTCTGCCTGGAGAGTGATAGTTAAAAGTCCTTCTGGCAAAGCCCCATTCTGTGGTGGGGAAGTCCCGCTGTCCGGTCTTTGAAAGCAGCGCTTAGCCTAGCTGTTGACCTGGTCTGTCACCCCTGGTGGACCGAGCCTATGATGTCATTCTCCCCATGAAGTAGTTTCTTGGTGGATGTAGATAAGGAAGGGTCGATACAATAGGCTGTAAAATTACAGGCCTGTTTGTTCCAGTGGCGCTCATAAAAAAGCTATTCTGAGCGCTGAAAAGTACAGCCGTGCCCCCTCCTGAGCGAACGCTCAACACTACCTGGTTTTTACTTCTGTCTCCTAATTAGAGACCCAAATAGCATACTTGGCTGCCTGAATGTCTCTCCTCAGCACCTGCTTTTCTGTAAGGTGGAGAAGTTAATCTCTAATCGGCTCTTTTTATCTCCTTCTGTCTGAACGCATGGTTCCCACTTCAGTTTTCGTAGCAGCATTAGGCATTTAATTGTGCGTGCTAGTGATGAGCGGTACCCAGGGCTACCTCGGGGTCAGGAAACCTCCACATTTTCTCACCCAGGCTATGTGAACTGGCACTAAAGGCTTTCCAGTTCGGCTTTACAATCAGCGTGGAGCGGGGGTATCGCTATCGTCTCACGGTCTAAACCTGAAGGAGAGCATCGAAGGAGTGTAAAGAGACAAAATGCTTAGATGCTACCCATTAAACAACACAGCTGTGTCCGTACCCTTTGAATATCAACCACCACCACGCCTGAGATATGGCCCCAGAACACTACCAGCATGACCTAGTCGTGTACAGGTTAGAGAGTTGCGGAACTCGGTATGTGCACAATTCAACACACAATGGCACCAAACAGATTTCACCAGCAGATTGTTGAAACACCTGCGAGCATTCAAGAATCCACCTACTTTCTTATCATTGGTTTATTGTCTTACATAACCCAGTATTTGCAATTCAGTTAATGGAAGAATAGGAAGGCTTCCTTGCAAAATAGCAACCTTTTAATGACTAAGAATAAATTTCTATCAAATGATGAGCCTGGTGTTCCCTCGCCCTGGAACCAGCCCAAATTACCATGAAACTATGAAGAGAAGGCCTTTGCAGCCTTCTGTGGATATTTCAGTTTAGAAATAATTCTCATACATATTTAGTTAGCATATTCCCAAAGCTAAAAGGTCCTACAATTATTTATTTGTAGTCAGAAAAGGAAGGAAAAAAAAAAAGAAGAAGAAGAAGAATGCTTAGAGGTCCTATAGTCCAACATTCTCATTTTAGAAATGAGAAAACTGAGCCTCAAAGTGATAAGGAGACTTGGCCAAGACCTCACAGGTTGTGTCAGAGCTAGGATTTTATTCCTCTGACTCCAAATCCATTTTGGGGGTCTATCATATCAGATAACAGCCAATGTCAGATATTCACTCAGGAAGCATAAAATGTTCCCTGACTTGTCTTATCATGAGTAGCTCTGCAAACCTGACTCACAATAAGTTGTAAGAATGCTCCTGATCAAAACCTGGGGTCAAATACCTCAGAGCTTTATGTGTCTCCACCATTACCATCATAAGGATGGACAGATCTAGTCCTCCAGCAATTGTGTTCCTCAGTAAAAGGACTGCCCTGAACAGCTGGGCCACTAGTTTTGATCACAGATGCTCTCTACAGATGCAGACTCATCGGAAGCCACTCAGTTAAGAGAGGTCCCAGAAGACACATCATTGTGCCCTCCAAAGGAAAAAAAAACAGGCATTTTTTTCAACAACCAATATTTAATTTCTTTCCTCTGTTACATTATGAAAACGCCATTTTCCAACGAGTATATGAACTAGCAATTTCTCTCTTAATAGACCATTTACTGAGTTTGATGAAGGAGATAATTGAATATGATGAATATTCACACAATCTATCTTAAAGCAAGCTCTCAAAGACAATAGAAGCCATAACATCACTTTGATGGAATACTACTAAATAGGAACAGAGCCTGTAACATATGTCAGAGTACAAATGGAGAAAGTGAAGGCAAACTTTGGACGAGCTTGCTTGAACTTATAGGGCTGAAGCACAAAATGGAAAATGTCATTGTAACAGAACACAACCTCCTAAATTCTAAATCCTAAAACCTTAAATTCTTGCATGCTTTCAGATTTGTATCATGTAGTAATAGACATTTTAGTAAGATGAAGTCTCAGAATATATGGTAAAGCACATGACCTTAGGATGAGTTTTAGTGCTGATTCTGTTATTATCACTTACTTGCCAGGTAAAACTGAGAAAAGTTTTAGCTTTTATTTAGTTACTTTTCTTAAAACCAAAAAAGCAACCCAATAATAAACATTTATTGGGCATGTGCTGGGCCCTATGGGATAACCAAAGACAAATAAGACCTGATTTCTGCACTCTGGAATTTATTATCATTGTTATTGTTGTTGTTGCTGCTGCTGCTGTTGCATTATTTTTTTCATCTTCAGAGAAATTGTTAGAAACAGGTCTAAGATAAGTCACTATCCTGACTTTATTCTCTCTTATTTTAATGTTCTTCAAATGATTACACAGGTGAATTAAATTGCTCCTTTTCATAACTAAATAAAAATATTAGTTTTATCTCATCTTGTGTAAACACAATGAAAGCCTCTTTGGTCCAGCTCTGGAAGAATAGTGTGATTGGGATGATATATACTTTATACTGTTCCCTCAAATTTTTATTTCTTCCATGAGATCTCAGTAATTAGGTAGTTTTAATTCAATTTAATTTGGAGATGGTGCTACTAAAAACATCTCTCTTACATTTTTACCAATAATCAGATACCTAAGTTTTTATGATAAGAGTTTTGTCAGTGATGATGTTCTGATGGTTGTAGAGCATATTAGTTGAGTTCTCAAGGATATTTTGGTTATCTATATTTGGAATTTGTTACTTTATGAAGGATAGAGAATTTCTGGGGCATAATTCTGGCAAGCAAGACATGTTTTTCTTGATATCTCATAGGTGTTAACTCTTTGCAACTCATGGTAGTGTTACATAATTTAGTATTTTCCTGGCTTAAACCACCTTAATCAATAAATCTAGACTCCTTAAGGATAATTTTTGTTTGATTTCTAGAGGCAATGACCTGGTGATGATCATAATAAACCCCTTTTGTTCTAAACAGATCTGTATTACTCAGTACTTTGATACTTCTTGGTCAACATGTTGATATCTGAGTTCATATGAATGTTGCCCATAGAGGGATTTTTTGATGATGATGATGAATATTGCTGTAATTAGCATTAATATCATGATCATCATAACTAATGGCTTTAACCTCCTAAAAACTAGTTAAGTTAGGTTTCACTCCTTCCCCAGAGTTCTCAGGTACCCTTAAGGGTATTGGGAGACCCAGGTTCTTTGTCATTGGCTCCAGCCCCAACCAAGGTTATTCCTTCAATCATAAGGGGAAAAACCTTGGATCCCAGTTCCTTTAGCCATTAATACCATATTAGCTTTCACACAGAAATATTTACTTCTGAAGGTATAATCACAAATATACAGTCACTCCCCTAAAATATGGAAAACATAATCCCTCTTCCCCTTTGTACATAACCTTAGGCTCTGGAGAGAGGAAAGGAATTATTAGGGTCAGAGTTTAGTCAATTCCCATAAAGAGCTGTCCTAATTCCAAGTCTAAAACTCCTCTCAGCTCAAATCTCAGTCACCCAGGCTTCCTCGGGGTTTACATGCTAGTCGTTTGTATCATCTTCCCTGCAACTCTGAGTCTAGGTTTATCGTGACTCATATTCCTAGTCCCTGAAGGATCACGCTCAGTACCTAAAACTGAGGATAGAACAGAAGCAAACGCCTCCAGGCCCACTTCTTAGAGCAAACATAAAAGAAAGATATCAGAGGGAAAAAAAATTTCCCTTCTCACCAGTTCACACCCAGGCTGTGCACAGAAAGAAAGAATGCCCCCCCCCAAAAAAAAGGCAGAAAGAGACTGGTGTAAAATAAAAAGAACAACCAGCTCAGTCTTGCCAGTTTTAAAGACAGAGCCAGCCAACTAAAAGAAGGGAGGCTATCCTAACTCACTTGATAGAAGACTCAGCAGCCTCCAAGGTTAGGCAAACTAGGTGTGCTTAGAAATACTTGGGTAAACTTGTGTCAGTTCTTTTTTTGTATAATGAGTATATATCCTTTGTATTTTTATTTTTTAGTTATCACTTAAACATAAACATAACATGTAACATAATATAATTCATATAATTTATTATAAATATTTAATAAATTATGATAAATATACTTATCCAAGAAAAATAAAGTCTCACATCAGCTATGTCCAAATATATGGCTCATTTCAACCCCCCAAACATCTCTGTAAGAAAGCAAATAATATGATATAGGTAATTCATATATTTTCATGTAATTCTTTGTTCCCTGTTTGTTATGATGTACATCAAGAAACATATTGCTTACTGCAGAAACATTCAGGAAGGAAATAAAGTAAAGAAATAAAACAAAAAAATGGAAAAAAAAACCTTGGGCTATATGCATATGGAACTTTAATCTTGGCAAAATACTTGATATTTGAATCTTACCATCCAATAAAACAACAGAAATGCTATTGCTCCTACATTATAACCATTTTACAAATAAGCAAACTCAGGAAAGGCAACTAGGAGACACAATGGATAAGTGCCAGGCCTGGAGTCACAAAAGACATCTTGAGTTCAAATCTAACCTCTGGTACTAACTAGCTGTGTAACCCTGGGCCGGTCACTTAACCCCATTTACCACAGTTTCCTCATCTGCAAATGAGCTAGAGAAGGAAATGACAAACCCCAGCATCTTTGCTAAGAAAATGCTAAATGGGATTGTGAAGAGTCAGATATGACTGAAAATGACCAAAAAAAGCATAGTGGATAAAGTACTAGAATGGAACCAGAGAAGACATGTTAAAAAAAATTTTAACCCTTAACTTCTGTGTATTGGCTCATAGGTGGAAGAGTAGCAAGGGTGGGCAATGGGGGTCAAGTGACTTACCCAGGGTCACACAGCTGGGAAGTGTCTAAGGCTGGCTTTGAACCTAGGACCTCCCATCTCTAGGCCTGACTCTCAATCCACTGAGCTACCCAGCTGCCCTGACATGTTCAAATTTTATCTTAAACATGTACTTTATATGTGACTCTAGCCAAGTAACAAAATCTGTCTCAGACTCATTTACCCATCTGTAAAAGAAGGAACAACACCTAGAGTACTTAGCTCACAGGGTTGCTGTGAGAATCAAATGAAATAATTTTATGTAAAGTATTTTTAAAGCCTTAAAGTACTATATAAATATTATTGAATGACTTCCCATAGATCACTCAGGTTGTAAATGACAGAGCTAGGATCAAAACCATTTTTTCTGACTCCAAAGCCAGCATCATTTCCAATGTACACAGAGATTTGGAGGCAAAATAAGTCTTATCAGTATAATGAGAGAGTGTATAGTATCACTCTCTCCACTCATCACACTCCAGTGGTTCAAAAATAGCAAGGTTAAAATTCAAAGAAGAGAAGAGAGAATTTCAAGCTGAGGGGCTCAACAATGGTTTCATGGAAGAATTAGTTTTAGGTAAGTGAAGAAAGAGATGGTCAGGACAGAGAAAGAACCAAATCATAATTGTACATCATGCTTGTGGCACAGGAAAAAGGCTAGTGAGGATGATGTAAAGGTCCTATAGAAAAGAAAGTGAAAAATTTGGGTGGAAATTGTAGAGGGCTTTGAATTCCGTGCTATTGAGTTTGGACATAATTCTATAGACTATGTGGAGCTAGTGAAAGCTAAGTGCTTTCACTAGAGCATTGCTTTTGGGGGTTAATTAAACTGGGTATGGAATACTTTGAAGGGTAAGGTGCAAAAGCAAAAACGAATGAATCAAGGTTAGAGTATTAATAAAGCATAATGAGGAGGTCTGAATGGGGATGCTGGCACATTCTGAACTTTAATCCTATAGGTCCTTCTTTTGAAATAAGGCATACCTGGCCCATGTTCTATTCATGCCTTTTGATTCTATTAAATTGCATTAATGAAAAACAATTTGTAGTCAATCTTCAACTAAAGGATATCACGTTGTATCCAGTTCTTTACTACCACTAAATGTATAGCTACAGATATGTACACAAGGACTTTTTTATCAGTGACTTCCTCTGCCTAATGATGGGATCTCAGAGTCGAAAGTATAGATATTTCAGTCAATTTCTTAATATATTTCATTTGATTTCCAAAATGATCAGACCAAACAAACAAACAAATAAATAAATACTGTTTTGAAAAAATGATCAGACCAATAAGTTATCTCCACCAATAGCATATTAGTGTCAGCCTTTTTTACAATTCTTCCAACATTCAGTATTTTCACTTTTTGCCACCTTTATCAATTTTCTGGGTATGGATGAAACCTCATGTTCTGATTCATATTACTCATATTAGTCATTTGAAGCAACAATTTTTTTGAAAACTATTTTTCCTCTGATAACTTTATTCACTGGGGGAAAACTTTGAGTCATACATTTTCTAAGTTGTTTATATTCTACATATTGCACTATAGATCCTTATCAGGAAAAGTAGATATAAAGACTTCTTCCCCAATTGGGTATCACTTTTTTCCTTTTATCCTAGTCCCTGACACAGTATCTTGTCTAGAATAACCATCAAATAAATCTTTCTTTTATGAAAGATGGAATAAATTCTCTTTGGATGACTTTAGGCTAAAAGAGAGTTATACTCACATATTATTACCCTTACTGTGGGTCAGGCAGGAAGACATTCCCATAGGCCTGTTATTCTCTCCCATAAAAGATTCCAGAAAGTCTCTAGCATTTGGAATTTGTAAAGGGGTGTGAGGGTAGAAAGTGATAGAGTTCCAAAACAGTGAATAGAGATCGCCTCAGAATTGGGGTCAAGAGAGTAGGGTATATTTTCCAGCTTTCCAGAAGTCTGTCTGGATACAGGTTGCCTATCATTTCTTTCCTTTATCCTGTGGTGTTTATTCCTCCAGCTGGGATATTTGCATATACCTTGTACTCATTTAAATAATGGAACAAACAGATTTGAGGCAAGATAGCAAGATAATTATGAAAGCATGGAGGAGCACACCAATGGAAGCCACTGACAGGAACAAAGACAATCAAGAGCATTCTGAAAAACCCCAGGTGTGTGCTTGAGAGTGAGCAAGGTAAAGAGGGGAAACCAGAAGAAAAAGACTCTGACAGCTCAGTTTTACCTGGCAGCCTCAAGGAGAGGTAAAGACCACTCTGGTTCTATCATGGGTAGAAGCTTTAAAGAGTCTGAAACAGTTGGAAAACAACAACAACAACAACCACAAAGAAGAATGGAACAGTGGGAAGCAGGATCCAGGATCATTGTCCTCATTTTTACTTTCTCTTTTTCTTCTTTCTCCTTTAATCCACTCTGATCCCTTCTTCTCTCTCTTTTTTCTCTTATTCTTACCCAGTTTTTCCCTAACCACTTGACTTGGTAAACAGCTGCCTCACCTCTATTTATTCTCTAACTATAGACAAGAGAGTCTAACAGTGAAACATTCCCACACATGCCAGCAGGCAGGTGAACTCAAGAGCCCGAAGCTAATTCCATGATTAAATACAGAAGGAGACTGACTTGGCTTGCTATTCAGATAGACTCTGGCTAAAACTGTCCCTCCTGCTACAACATAACAATTGGGAGCTGTAAAAATTGAAAACAGCCGAGTTGACCTAGAATTATGGATAGGGGACAAGGTTTGTCCTTTACCTGGATACCAAATAAATAAAAGACATTATTCCATGGTGATGTAAATCTATCCAACTGTCAATTTGAAAGACATATCTCTGGCCTTGACCTCTTATGAGCTCTTCATTCTTTAAACTTTTACTTGCAGGGAGGATGCCTACCCAAGCATGTGAAGACTTCTCCAGGCAGAATGGTAGGTTTAGAACAATTCCTTCCAAAGACTAAAAAGAAGGCTGGAGCAAATGTTGTAGAGTGCTTAGAGCTTGGTAAAACATGGAAGAAGCCAATGTCATCTACTGATCCCTGAGTTATTGCCAGTCCTCCTGACTTTTGTCCTACCACTAGACTTTAATGGCTCTAGAAGACAGAGCAAGGCTGATGATTTTGCACAACTCTGCCTCACTAAAATCCAAATATTATGCAAGTAAAGATATCACTCAAGATGACATTATTCATCTTTTTCAAAAATGAAAGATGAACAACAAAAACTTGCAGTGGAAAAGCATGTTGGATGATTCAGAGGACCTGGGTTTATATCCTGAATCTGAGCCTCAATTTCCTCATCTGTAAAATGAAAAGGCTGAGTTAAATGACCTCTGAGTCACTCCTAGCTCTAAATCTTGAATTCACTGCCTATATCATTTTTGCTGTGCCATTCAATCAGCCAACGGTGAAATGGACAGGTCTTGCCAACAGTTTTAAAGGAAAAGAGAGTGGGGAGTGTAGTGCTGATGAATCCAGGATAACTTCTAGTTTATAAGTCTAAAAGACAGTAGTAGGGAAGGTAGAAGGTGGGAGGGTTTAGATAATGAGTTCTATTTTCAAAATGTTGAGTTAAAAATGCCTACTGGATGTCCAATTCAAGATGTCCAAAAGACTATTGGGAAGTTGAGTTTGAAGATCAGCAGAGAGACTGAGCAGGAAAGGTAAATTTGAGAATCACCAGCATAGAGATGGTAATTAAATTCATGGGAGCTGATGAGATCACCAAGTGAAGTCTTAAAGAAGGAAAAGAGAAGAGGGTCCAACACAAAGCCCAATGGGTTACCTATAGTTAGAAAGCATAACCTTCCAGCCAAGGAGGCTGAGAAGGATCAGTATGATAGGTCAGAGGATATTCAGGGAGAGTAGTATTCCAAAAACCTGACCAAAAAAAAGTGTCAAAGAGAAGAAGGTAATCAAAAGGGTTAAAGGCTACAGAGAGTCTAGGAGAAAGAGGATTGAAAAAAGGTCATTACATTTGGAAATTAAGAGATTAACAGTAACTTCAGAGATCAGTTTTGGTGGAATGATAAAGATGGAAGCCAGATTGAAAGGGGTTAAGAAAAGAGTGGAAGAGAAATTGGAGGCACCTTTTTTGTAGATAGCCTTTTTGAGGAGTTTAGCTACAAAGGGCAGAAAAAATATTGGATGATGGATGGTGGGGATGGAGGGATCAAGTCAAGGTTGTTTCAAGAAAGGGCAGTTATGGGTTTGTGTGCAAGAAGTACATTTTGTGTACTTCCCTGTGTCAGTAGACACAGAAAGGCTGAAAATAAATGAAAAGAGTAGGAATGATGGGGGCAATCTGTTGGAGGAGATGAGATGGAATGGGATCACTTGAACAAGTGGAGGGGTTAACCATTTCCCATACAAAATCAGTCCTTGGCTTTGCTCAGGCCATCAACTTTTAATGCTCTTCTCCCTTCTCCCTTCTGAGTTATGTGTCTTTGCCTTCCAAGTCACTGAGCAAGAATTATATTTTGAAGCTTTGTGATGCAATAAAAAGTGTGTTAGCTTTGGAATCAGAGGATCACTGTTCAAATCAGGCTACTTTTGTTACTTTGGAAAAGTCACTACTAAATTCTCTAGGTCTAAGTTTCTTCATCTGTAAAACGAAGGTATTGGAATAAAATTTCTAAAATCCTTTATAGCTCTAGATTAAATTTTACTGACAAAGCAGTTCTTAGGCTAAGAACCCTAGGAATTCCAGCCTCTCCACCTTACCCCACTGTCTCCTGCTCTAGTCTGGCCCCTAAAATCACAGTCCAAAGAATCAATACTTGTGTCCAAGTGACCTAAAAGATTTCTCTAGAGTTGCTACAGCCTCTGTTTTCTCAGCAGCTAAAGGTACTGGAGACCCGGAAAAAATAAGTACAGTACAGTTCTCACTCCAGAAGTCCACAAAGGGACTTTTCCATTTGACTTATAGCTGAAACCTTATATATATATATATATATAGTCTCCCCCATTAGAATGTGTGTACTTTAAAAGAAGGGGCTTTCCTGCTTTTCTATTTGTATCACTACTGATTTCCACATAGCAAGAGAATAAACACTTTTACATTCATTCATTATCTCCTCTTTTACAAATTTATTTTTTTGATCACCTCATGCCCTCTCATTGCTGATCTTTCCCTATCCACTAACTCCTTCTCTGTTGCCAGGTCTCTCCATCCTTTAAAAAAAAAACACAAAAAAAAACCCCTTCACTTGATCTTTCCTTACCCTCCTCCCTTTTTCCAGTTAAATTCTCAGAAAAAGCCATCTGTATTCATTGCCTTCACTTGCTTGCCTCTCAGTCACTTATGAACTTCTTGAATTCTGTTTTCCAAAGCCACTACTGGACAGAAATTGCTCTCTCTGAGTTTTTCAATAACCTTTTAAGTGCTAAATCTGATGGTGCTTTCCTTGGCTGCATCTTTCTTAATTTCTGCATAGGTTTTGACTTGGTTACCAAACCCTTCTCCTGGTTATGCTCTCTTCCTCTGGATTTCTTTAAATCTCTTTCCTGCTTCTCTTGCTTGTTTGATCACTCCATCTCAGTCTCTTTTACTGGGCCATCATGCATATCCAGCCCCTGTGGTATGTGTATCCCTTGGGGCTCTCTCTTTTATCACCTCCTAGGGGTTCCAATAATTTAAGAATATAAGCTTCAAGATGGCAATGGACTATTTTTCTTTTTCATCTTTTTGGCCTTCAAAACTAATACAGTATAAGGATTTATTAAATTAAATTGGATTATTATCTTTATGCCAATGACTTCCAAATCCATATACACAGGCTTAATTTCTCCCCTGAATCCCAGTTCTGAATCACCACTGCTTACTTAGAACGTTCTCTATCTAGATGTCCTTCAAAAACCCAACATGGTCAAAACAGAACCCATTATTTTCATCCTAAACCCACCTCAAAAATTTCCTCCTTGTTATTCAGAGCACAATCATCCATCCAGGCACCCAGTTTCAAAACTGGAGTTCATGTTCAATTTTCATTCTCCACCTCCCCTCCCCACATATCTAATCAGTGATGAAGTCTTTTCGATTCTACACTCACGTTTTGTTTTGTTTTTCTGAAATGCAACACCTTCTCTCCACTGACATGACCACCAGCCTAGCTCAGGCCCCCCAAATCTCCTCTTGAGACTGTTGTAAAGCCTCCTAATTATTTTCAATACTTGAATCCATTTGTCACTAGCTGTCAATGTAAGATTCCTACAGCACAACTCTGACCATGTTACTCCCCTGCTTAGAAAATTTCCAATGGCTCCCTACTGCCTGTGACAGAAAATATGAACTCTTTTGTCATTTAAAGCTCTTCACAATCTGGCTTCATTCTACCTCTCCGGACTTTTTTATATTGTTCTCTTTTGCTTAGTTCCAACCAAACTAGGGCTTTTTGTTGTTCTCTGAATATAGCAAGCCATCCTCCAGATCCAAACTTTGTCACAAACTGTCTCTATTGCCAGAAATGGAGTCCCTGCTTGCCTAAACTAGTTTCCTTCAGAATTCCTATCTATTTAGTACAATCTCCTACTAGTCATAAAACAAAGATTTATTAAGAATTTACTATGTGTCAAGCACGGTGCTAAGTGCTAGTGATAAGAATAAAGACAAAAGACACACTTTGCCATTGAGGAGCTCCCACTAATTGTTACTGTTCAATTCTTCCTCAAATTATTCTGTATTTACTTTTTCCATCAAATTTTGTACCTCTGGGACTATTTTAAATTTTTTCTTCATATCCCCAGTTTCTTATACATATTAGGAGTTTAATAAATGCTTTTTGAACAGAACTGAATAATCAGTTAGAGTGACTTTTCCAAGGTCATACAACTCTTTGTGGCAGGACCCTTCCATCTTTAGATTCCCATTCCAGGGCTCATATTGCCAACAAAAATTCATCAGTACTACATGCATGGACATTATAAAGGGCAAAATTATAGCAATGTGTATGTGTGTAAAGAAGAAAGCATCTCAAGCATTTTATATATAATATCACATAATATATATTATATATCATGATTGATAGGCTTTTTTTTCTTTGTTATAAGAACCCTGAGATATGAAGTCCAGAGGAGACTAGGGCCTGCTAGGCCCAAACTATTTTTGACTCTTATCATTTTCCCTGAATACTGGGAAGTTTGGGTTGTTCTATATTTCTGGTTCAAGTCCACCTAGAGTACCAGGATAAATAATCCAGTGGATCCCTTTAGTCCTGCTTGCTGCTTAAATAACTATGCTCTAGAACAAGACCTTCTAAGTGAGAAGACATTTCTAATATATTGGATTATTTCTATTTCTGGGTTTTGAATTGAGACTGGTTTGGGCTTCAAATTTCTTTACTTATTCCATTGTTTCTTGTAAGGAATGCTTCTTACATCCCCCACCCTAGAATATCTCCCTTTGTAGGACAATTGAAAGGTGAGTTTATGGATTCTATCTTGCCTGGTAAATAAAAAACAGCGTAGGTCAGATGTGTCCACAAGCAGAACAGTGTCCTTGAATATCCATCTTTTTAATTACTCTTACCTAGATAGGACCTGATCACAGGGATGGAGCATGTGATTTTCCATCATCAACCAAAGAATCAAGGAGGGACGGAAAGAATGATGGACTACCTTCTCCTCACTAGTTATTCACCAATTAGACTTATCTACAGGAGGCCTGAATAATGTGCTTTCAAAACTGTATTTAATGATTCACAAGGCTGTATTTCTTTGTCTTTGATCGCAGAGAGAGATCACAGACCAATGAATTTCATGGTTATTACTAACTTGATCAATAAATTTATTTTATTACTTGGAATCCAGTTTCTTGGAATTTTTAATCATTATATAAGTAACACTAGCTCACATTTCCATAGGGTATTTTTTCCTATTTGCAAAGTTCTTTACTTATAACAATCCTGTGAGATAGGTTGTACATGGCATTATTATTCCCATTTTATAGATGAGGAAATTGAGGGTACAGAAAAGGGAAATGACTTCCTTAAGATCATATAATTGATTAAGTGGTAGATTTGAGCCCAGGTTCTCTAACTCCTATCCAGTGTTCTTTTCATCACATTCTGTTATTATACTACTCTTCCTTATTTATGCAAAACTTCTTCCTCTTCCTGTTTTCTGCCTCCTAAACAATACTCTTAGACTTCTTTTTTATCTGTAGTTATATTGGACATCTAGGGCTCAGCTGTAGCCAAAGAATCATTCACATTTCCCATTTGCAAACACAGATTATCACCTGTCAGTACAAACACAGAATCATGGATTTGGAGCTAAAAAGACATTAAAGATCATTTAGTAAACTCTGTCTTCTAGCAAATGAAGAGACTAGAGTTTAGACCAGTGATTCCCAAAGAGGGTGCTACCACCCCCCGTGGGAGCTGCAGTGATCCAGGAGAGCAGTGATGGCCACAGGTGCATTTATCTTTCCTATTAATTGCTATTAAAATTTAAAAAATTAATTTCCAGAGGGCTAAGTAATATTTTTTTCTGGAAAGGGGTGGTAGGCCAAAAAAAGTTTGGGAACCACTGGTTTAGACTATTTAAATGAAAGTACTACTTTTCCAGAACAGAATCAGGATATGAATTCAGGAATTAAGACTCCAGATCCAATGCTTTTTCCAGTGCTCCATGAAGCCTCTCCACAACAGAGCACTTTCAACACCTATGTAAGTTCTGGGTTCCATTGGTTGCGCATACTTGTATGTTGACTTTGTTTTCATTCTAATACCTCTCTAATCCATGAGTCAAATCTTGACTGTTATCAGAGAAGATAGTGCCTTGGTGTAGCCATGCCCATGGAGTCCCATTGGACACGCAACTTTTTCTCAACAAATGTGCTACTTAGCACTTAGCTACTTAGAAACTCTAAAGAGTCACCAATTATGATTTTCACCAATGATATGATTTCCCCCAACTCTGCTAAGCAAGTATTTATCACAACAGGGCTATCTCCATTTAGAAAGGAGAGAAAGTAAAGATGTGAACAGTAGCCAGGGGCAAAGGCCAAGAGATCCTCACTGATGGTCCTGCAATTCTTCCCCCCCCAACAAACATATATTCTAGGTATAAAGCCACTGATAAAACAGACTTGTCAACCTTCATTTACACAGCCATATTCTAGTTTCTTGAGTTAACTTCCAGTTTCTCATTAAGCATTAGTGATCTCTAAAAAGTAAAATAAAAACTAAGAAAATCTTGTGAGTAAGAAAGAAATCTTGAATTCTATTTCCCTTTGTTCACCTATTAAAAGAAAGCGGCACTATGTCATGCGCTACTCTCCTATTCATGTATCCTCAGCAAGAATTTAGTCTATCACAAATATAATTTGGCACTTAGTGGAAAATGAATTTTCAATATTTTGAAAGTATAATGTAACATCATACGAGCACTGAACTCACTGATGTGTTTCCTGTATGGCAACATTGGTGAGTAACTAAAGCCTTCTTTCAACAGTATAAAGTCATATTCATAGTATGAATACAAGATGTTTCAGGTGTGCTGGGTAATATGCTAATTGCTTTAATACAGTATTTAGTGTCTCATTTTTGTTTGTATTTTATATTATTGTTTGTACTTTATAAAGTATAGTTGTTAATTTAAAAAAATGTAGAGAAGTCTTAGTTTCTTCAGTTTTAGGGATAGAAATAATGTCCTTTATGATTGAATATTCAATAATCTTTTTAAAATTTCCCTGGTGCTCACTCTAATGAAATTTGCAAATTTACCTTAATGCCTCAGCTTGCCAACAGCATTTTTGGAGCTATTTTCAGACACTATATCCATTTGTTTGTGCCCTACTTATCAATATGATTCCCAATGTCATTAGCTGTCACTCAAGACCTCTTCTAATACCTCATTGTGGTAGAAAGATGATCCTAATTTCTCCAGAACTGCCAAGGTTGAATTTAATCTCTGACCATTTCTACCAACCTGGAGAAACTTTGAGGAAAAGCCAATTTAGGGACTCTATCTGTACTCTGAGAACTAACCGAGTTCAGGGACAAAGAAACTCATCACTAAACTAACTGTAAGCTAACGTATTTTTCAGTGACAGTAATTCTTGAAGACTCTAAGTATTGTGATCCCCATTGATATAAATTGTGGATCTTGAAAGCACTTTATCCAGGGTTCTATTCCACTATTCATTCCAAGCCATAAAGGCTATCAAATTCTCCCTAACTCTGCTAAGCAAGTCTTAATCACACCTCATGCATTATTTGCTCCCCTCTATTCTGTATCAGATTAGGCCGTTTTTATTCACAGGTTACATTTTGCTTTAGACTAACAGGCCACTGTAAAATGCTATGCCATCTCAGGAGCTGGGCTTGAGATGATTAAATGCAATTCTCAGTCTAACAGAAAGACACTAACTGGACTGTCTAATCTGATTTTGCAAGAAAATGGAAAAATTGAGGAAATTCAAGTCAGTTATTTAGTCTCAGTGCTCAATGAGAAAATGTGATGAGTTGGTGGGCATGCCAAGAACTCACAGGGTCCCTTCAAGAGAGGAGTGTCCATCTTGTAGGTAAACACCACCAAGGCAGGTATTTTGAAAATTTTGGTTATTTTTTTTTGTTCCATTTACCTCCCATGTTGGCAAACCTATGGCACTCATACTGACAGGGGCTATTCCCCTACCCCTCTCTACCAAGCCAGAAGACATTTATCCAATCACCCACCCCTTTGCTCAGCAGCCCAATGGGAGTGCTTCCTCCCTCCCCTGTCTGGGGTAAGGTGGGGGGCTCACATGCAAGTGAGGGTTGCGGTTTGGGCACTCAGTCTCTAAAAGATTCACTATCACTGCCCTAGTCTAATCTGGTACCTTACAATTAATATGTACTTAAATATTTGTTGAATTAAGTTGAAATGAATCAAACTGAACTGAATTAAGTTGATTTGAATTGAATTGATGGATAGAAGCTTGTTTCTGACTAGACTTAACATAGATAAGCCAAATGTTCTTTCCATTACATTCTACTGAAAGAATTTTGAACTTTATCTCTTTAGCTTGGCTGTCCCAGCACAAAGGAGTGTGTAATGCCAGGTCCCAAGGGCACTTTTTCTGTATCTTACCTTTGTTCCCCACATATCCTCTCTGGCATTAGACTTAATTGTGTGCAAATATGTTTACTCCAGTGATTAGCTTGTAAGCTCTTTGTGGCTAGGATCTGTTTGTTTTTGTTTTCTTCCTTTTTTGTATCTAGAGCACACAGAAGATGCTAAATAAAGGTTCTGAATTGAATTAATGGATTAATTAGTTGAATCACTTTGGGGAAAAGAAGTGGTGATTAGTAGCCACAGTGGGGGGAAACAGAAAGTTGAGCTGTAAGTAAAAGGCCCTTACAATAACCAAGGCTTGCCACTTCACTTATTACAGAGCACAAACAGCAAGGGTTATGATCTAGCTGCTTTTCCATTTTATTTTAGGGATAAGGGGATGAGAAGAATCATTTAAGACTCCCGCCAGGGGAAGATACCAGAGATGATATGGGTTTGTGAGCAGAGATTATAGTTTGAAACCTGGAAGGGATATTGCCAGTCATCTAATCCAGCCTTTATATAGAAGAGGAAACTGACACTGAGAGAAAGGGAGTGATTTGCCAAATATCACAATAGAAGTAAAATTAGCAGAAATGGGTTAGAAACCAGTGCTTCAAATCCAGTAGTCTTCCTACTATACAACTCTTTCCTCTCTTCCTACTGGATTATAGATTTAGAGTTGGGAGAGTATTAATGTTCAACTAGTCCAACCCCTGTATTTGTAGATGGAGAAGTCATGACCTAGAAAAATTAAGTGAATTCCCTAATTATCATACAAGTTACAAATGGAAAAGCCAAAACTGAACCCAGACATACTGGCCCTAAATACAGTTTTCTTTCCACTGTGAATTACTTAAAGAATTTCATTGTTGGAAAGAAGCTCAGCAGCCAGTGAGTTCAACCAGTACCTGAAAAATAGTCCTCAATTCAACACACAAATGGTCATCTAGCCATTGATTAATGACCTCTATGGGAAAAGAAGCCCTTACCTTCAAGACAGCTCTGCCTTTGCAATGTTCACCCCGTTTTTCTAGGTTTTGTCCTTTGGGGCCAAGCAGAGCAAGTCTAATATCTCTTCTGAAGAGCTTCTTCTCTTACTAACAGTAATAGTGGTTGGTATCTATTGCCAGGAATCATAATCCTGCCCCAGTTGTTATACCAGAAACTCTCCTGGGCACAGAACAAAGGTCACATAAATTGGTGAGCCCAGGGATTCTCAGAATACCAAGAAATCATACCCTGAGGTAAGGAGTGGGAAAGCACAATTCAGAGAAATGAATATATTTCTCCCTTCAAGAAAAATGAACCAAGAGTCAGGCTCCAGGGTGGGAGAAGGAGGAACTAACATTGATCCAGGTTTCCCTTTTAAAACCCTGCAAAAGAATGGTGGAACAAATTGTGATATATGATTGTAATGGAATGCCATTGTGTGGTACGAAATAATGGATAGGATGATCACAAAAAAAAATAAATAAAACAAAAAAAAACTGGAAAGACTTCTGTGAAGTGATGCAAAGTGAAGAGAGCAGAACCAGGGCAGCACTGTACACAATAACAGCAATAATGTATGGCAGTCAACTGTGAATGATTCAACCATTATCATCAGTGCAAGGTTTTAAGATAGTTCCGTGGAACTTATGATAAAAAAATCTATCTACTGCCATACAAAGAACTGATGGAGTCTGAATGCAGATTGAAGCATGCCATTCTTCACTTTATTTATTTCATGAATTTTTTCTAATATAAGTAATAAGTGTCTTCCTTTATAACATGATGATCATAGAAATATATATTGCATGATACTAATGTACAATCTATATCAAATTATCTCATCTTGGGGAGGGGGAAGAAAGAAAGAGAGAACATGAAATGCAAAATGTCAGAAAATGATTAGTAGCATTTTATTGACATGTAATCTGAAAAAAAAAGTTAAAATAAAACAAACAAAAAACCCTTATAGTACCCCCATCCCCAGTGTGTGCTTAAAGGATATCAATACCTTCTCATTCTTATTCATAGTGAGGTGAGCTCACCTTAGTGATTCAGAGGTCTCCTACCCCTCACTGTGTGACCTCCAGAAATATGTCAGTATTTAATAATAATAATAGTCAATGGGATATGTTAAATATAGACTCAGCATATGTACAGTTTAGAGATTTTTCCAAATTGTTGTAACTTGCTTATGCAGCCCCTGAATCGGCTAGCTGTGATTCATCCCTGCTCTTTCTAGTGATTACTGGCATTACTTTTTACCCAACAAACCCTAGAATGACCAAAATAAAGTTTGTTTCCATTAACCACTTCCCTCTGATTTTAAATATTGGAATCCCAGAATTCTGTTTTCCGTAGCTCCTCTGTTGGGGGAAGTAGACCAGGACTAGCACCCTGGAATACCTAAGGGTTTCCCACTCTGATCTAACCTCCTCTGCCATGTCAGGCTCTGGCTCAATGATCTTCTTACCCCTGGCTTCCTCCCTACTCAAGCACCTAGAATGATAAACTAACTGCAGCAAGGTTCATGGAAAGTCAACTGGATTTTGAGTCAAACGACCTGGGTTCAGAACCCAGCTCTACTGTTTGCTGTTTACTGTCTGCTTTGGCCAAGTCACCCAACTGCCACTTGACATTAGAATAAAATACAAGTATTTTTAAGTCAATCAGTTAGAGATCTCCATCAATAAGTCTCCAGCCCTACTTCACACTGTTCCCTTTCATACCCTCCTGTTTGTAGGCAAACTGAATAACTGACATTTCTGTCCTGGACATGCCATCTTTTGCTTCCACCCATTTGATTAGGTCATGGAATGACTCCTATGCCTTTAATGGACTTCAGTCCAACTGAAATAACCAAGAATTAAGTGTTTATTACATTTTAAGAACTGTGCTAATGATAGGGGGTGGTATAGAGTTGTCCCAGTCTTCAAGGATCTCACATTCTAATGGGGAAGACAACATTTCCCCTGGGGCATAGTGGAGAGAGTGTAGTACATGGAGTCAGGATGACCTCAGTTCAAATTCTACCTCAGACACTTTTTTTTTCTCTAATTGTTAATGGAGAAATCATTCCAAATCTCAGATCCTGTTTCTCCAGCAATAAAATGGTTTTTTTAGTAGCATTGACTTCATAGTGTTGTTGTGAGCACCAAGCAAGAGAATGCATGTAAAGTGCTATGCAAAAATTAGAGACTATATAAATGCTTCATTGTATTGTAGTCATTTCAGTCATGTCCAACTGTTCATGACCCCAGGTTAGGATTTTCTTGGCAAAGATACTAGAATGGTTTGGCATTTCATTTTCCATCCCATTTTACAGATGAAGAAACTGAGGCAAACAGGATTCAGTTAGAAAATATCTGAGGCTCAATTAGAACTCAAACTCTGGGCCTGGTGTTCTAACCATTATACTATCCAGCTATCCTTTTTACATTCCTTGATTTCCTTTATGGCTTCACTCTGGTGCTTCCTCATCTATTTAGTCTTCCCCATTCTTTCAAATGATAATGTTCTCTTCATCCTCAGGTATTTTTTTTTCTTCTCTTTCCTTTGCCCTCATCACCCCACACCTAGATTGTATTATATCTAGCCATGTGCTTATTGTATATTTCTCCTTCCCCAGTAATAGTAGTAGTGGACATTTGAATGGTTCTTTCATACGAATCGATATTACTATTATTCCCATTTTACAGCTGAGGAAATCAAGAGAGTTTGCTCATGGTCATACAACTTGTAAGTGTCCAAGGTGGAATTGGATCCTGGGTCCTCCTGACTCCAAACTTGGGGTGCTCTCTTTTGTGCTATGCTGCCCAGTACCACTATCTTTGCATCTCTGGCACTTTGCACAATGCCTTGTACAAAATATGGGCTTTATAAATTCTCATTAATCTGAATTGCAGTTGAAGATTGACTTGGTTCTATAACAAAATGGTAGGTTATCTCCCAGAAGAAAGATGCAGAGGTAGATGTGAAGTGTGATACTTTTATATTCTATGCACCTCCAACAACAATTAAAATTATCTGTAAACTACCTAAGCCAGAAAAGTGGCTATTTAATGCAGAGGTTGGTAACTAGGTAGAACAGTAGATGGAGCCCTGGGTTTGGAGTCAGGAAGACTCATCTTCCTGAGTTCAAATCAGTCCACAGACACTTACTAGCTATGTGACCCTGAGCAAGTCACTTGAGCTGGAGAAGGAAATGACAAACCACTCCAGTACCTTTGCCAAGAAAACTCCAGATAGGGTCATGAGGAAACAACTGAAAAACGACAATGTGAGGATTGTCTATTAGAGTTAGAAGATTATGTTTAAGTCCCCATGAATCTGGCTAATTAAAGATCATGTTTAGATTATTATAAGAAGTGACTTTGAGAATTTACCAAGAACCCTTTATGATGTGGTTATTCTGTGTTTCCTTAGGAATATCTAAATTTTATAATAATTATTTTAAAGGGAGGAAGTTGCAAAGAGAAAGATTTTGGCTCTATACAAGACAGGGATTGGGGGAGTACTTCTTAGCAATTTTAGACATAAAAGCATAATGCCATGCCTTAGGCTGGCTGTTCTTCATGAGATATTTAACGTAGTTTGGATAACCATTTGTGGGGGATATTGTAGAGGGGACTCTTGGCCAGTAGAAGTTGGTCGAGAGGGTTTTTCAGGTACTTTCCCATTTTATAATTGTGATCTCTATAAGCACTTCATTAGGGACTTAGAACAGGAAATGAGGGAGCACCCATGGCCAGGAAAAGTATGATTTCCCTGACTAATTCACTTTTATGATTTGTCCACCCTCACCAACAGCTTTCCCACCTTGATGGTACCTTTGCTCCCGTATCCACTCTCCTAAACACCTGAACCACCACTTTGTGAGTCTTTAGTCATGTTCACGTTACTCCCTACTTGATTCATTTCCCAAATTATTCCTCCTCTCCTGAAACCTTGACTCAGGGTAGGTATCCTTGCCTTTGCCTTCCCCTTTTCTAGCTTCCTTTTTTAAATTAAATTTGTTTGCTGGTTTGTTACATTAAAATACTCATTACATTTCACTGCCCATTTGTTACATTAAAACTCCATCCTTCCCTCCTCTCCCTGCATTAGAGAAGGCATCATTTGGCAAAAAAGATATATGTTTATATAAAACATGTCTTGTTTACTTCTATTTATCAGTTCTTTGTCTGGAGGCAGACACACACAAGCCATTCTTAAAACAATATTTTCGTTGCTGTATCTAACCACATGCTTGTATTTCTCCTTCCCAAGTCATAGTAATGGTAGACATTTGTACCATTCTTTTGAGTATATAAAGTATTTTACCTTCACTAGCTCTTTTGATCCTCACAAAAGCCATATGTGCAGATATTATTATTATTTCCATTTCATAGCTGAGGAAAGTGAGACCAGCAGAGTGTGATTGATTTGCTCAGAGTCATATGACTTGTAAGTGTCCAAAGTGGGATTATCTTCTACTAGAATTATAAACTTCTTGAAGGCAGAGATGTCTTCCTTGCTTGGATGTGTTTTCTTAGCAATCAGCACAATTCCTGGCACATATTCAGTGCTTAATAAATGTCTATCTACCCAAGTCTCTAGGTAGAGAGCTATCTTTCTTTCTTGGTGGCTTCAACCTAGTTCCTAGCCAGGTAGAAGGAGGTCCTAGCAGGTTGTCTCATAGAAACAAATCCAAGAGGAAATTGTGACATGAGATTTATTTCCCATGATAATGGAGTACAGACGCCTCATTTAAGAATCAAGTGAGGGACAACCATACCATTCCAGCCCACTCCCTTCGACCCAGCTTCTCTGTGCAAATGAGACTTATGAGGGCATTAATAGGCGAGGAACTACAATCAATTCTGCTTAGAGAAAGGGATGCAGTTCACTGGATTGATTGTTCTTTTATGTGACCCTCAGGAAACCCAGAAAAACTACTAAGACTTTCTTCATGAACCCTGGGAGTCAGACCTCCTTAATTAAGCAGTTGGGTTAATTCTGCTGTGTTGCATATATATTTAACCTTAAGCGATATCCACACAACACTTTGAATATCAGGGCTGGAAGGGTCTTCAGTTCTATTGATTCCAGTCACCTAATTCTGGAAATGAGGATTCCTACAATCAGGGAGGTGACTTGACCAGATTTTGAGTAGTCAGTCAATGGCAGAGGCAGGGCTACCATCTACTAGCCCATCAACAAGTATTTTTCACTTTGCCGTTATGTGCCAGACACTGTTAGGTATAGGGATACAGGAACAAAAAAGAAAGAATTCCTTTTCTCAGGGAGATGCATTTTATCCAGGAGACAACACATATGTACACAAGTATATCCAGTGTAAATAAAAAAATGTAGACAGAGTTGTTGATCACAAGACCATTTGAGGACACTAGCAGTTGGGGTTGGAAAGGTTTCAAGTAGGAGATGGTGCTTATGTAACATCTGGGGGAAAAAATCAGGGATTCTATGAAATAGCAGCAAAAAAAAAATACCACTATAATAGGCATGGATTATTCTTGACTTCCAGACAAGAGCATTTTCTATTGAAAATTTTGGATTTGGGGTTTATAATAATAATAAGAGCCAATTGCCCAGAATTCCCTCTAGTCTCAAGTGTCACCAACTGTCAGCCTCTCCCTTCTCTGGCTCCTTCTGCCCCATCCCCCTTGCACAAATTCCATTCTTACAGGTTTCTTCTATGTGGGGACTCCCTCAATATAGTGTAATTTATAGAATCCTGGATCAGAAGTCAGAGAGCATCAAGTTCAAATTCAGTATGACTCTAGGAAAGTAACTTAACCTCTACCTGTTTCTGTTTCTTCATTTGTAAAATGGAGGTAATAATAGTTGAATTGTTATGTGAGGATAAAATAAGATAATATTTATAAAATTCAAACTAAGTGTCTTGCCCAAAGTCAAACTTCTTATTTTTTAAATCTTACCTTTAGTCTTAGTATCAGTTCTAAGATAGAAGGGAAGCAAGGGCTATGCAATTGAGGTTGATTGACTTGCCCAGAGCCACACAGCTAGTATCTGAGGTCATCTTTGTACCTGAGACCTTCTGATTCCAGACCTGGTTCCCTATCCACTGAGCCACCTAGCTGCCCTGGTCGTTATTCTGATGTCAGAGACAGGATTGAAGCATGTCTTGATCACTCCAAGACCAACATTCTATATATTGTGGTATACTCTCTCACTTTTCCCCATAAAACATTTAATATCTCAATATTTGCAATCATCTAATTTTTTCTGCTTTTATGATAGGTTTGGGAGGTGAATATTGAGATTCATGACTGTATGGCTTGCGTTTTGAGTCGTGCATTTGTAACTGTGTGACTGGAACATATTATCTAACTTCAAAGCAAAGAATCACTAAGCATGGCCACACGGCCACATCTATCTGGGAGATTTGCAATGGCAAAGCAGTAGGTTATCTGACCGCCCTAAGAAGAGTGCCTGAGAGCTCTGGCCTTGGTCCTGTATTTTTGAGAATTTTCATCAGTGACTTGAAGTCATGGGTGACAGTTTTAATAAAAATTTTCAGGCAATGCAAAAACTTTCTACAAGGAACCTTTCCTGATTCCCTGAATTCTAAAGCATTCCCCAGGTTGATTATCTCCAACTTAGCCTGTATACAGTTTGTTTCCATGTAACTATTTGCATCTCATCTTCCTCATTAGACTTTGTTCCTAAGCCTTTCTTTGTACCATAAGTGCCTGGCATATAGTAGGCACTTAATAAGTGTTTATTGACTGCTTCTAACCCAATTCTGTGCCTCACACCTGTTCTCATGTGGTCAGGCATGTCTTCTACTGCTTCTGCGTTATTTGTCTTGGGCAGATGTAGTCTCGGTGTCTGAAAACTATATATTGAAGGGTAGAATCTACCTGGTAGTGCTTCACTGTGATATTCTGAAACTATTCTTCCTAGATTATTAGAAAAGGAAGAGGCCCCAGAAATCTTGTAGTCCAGTCTTCTCTTCTGAGGCTAAATATGAATCCACTCAGCCTTTCAGAGCTACTTCAGTAAGGGCTTCTGGGGTCACTTACAGCTCTAGATTTATTATCCTATGAAACTATATGACCATGGCTGCAATTCAATTAATTCGATAAACATTTATTGAGTATCTGATATATAGAACACTATGTTTGGTGCCAGGGAACTAGATATTAAATGACACAGCAATCACCCTCAAGAGGCTTATGGTCTAATGAGAGAAGAAGCTGGAGGGGAAATAGAACACTAAATTGGGTATGATTAGAGCAAATGGGCACCCTAGACAAAACACATAAAAAATATAAAACACTCAAATCACTCTGTGAATGTCATTAATGTTGGCATTCCCTTCATTGATACAGATAGCCTGTCTTCTTCTTACTTAGTTAACTCATTCAACTCTTGTCCAACTTCTTAAAACCTTAATATGGTTTAGTAAAAAGAACACTAAAGTCAGAGTGCTGAACTCAGTCTCAAGACCTGAGTTCCAAATCTAGTTCTTCCACCTACTGCCTATATGACCTTAGACCAATCACTTCAACTCTCTCGACCTCAGTTTTCTAAACATATACACATATAAGTAACTAAAAATATATAGAGAATCATAGATAAAGAGCTGAAGGAGGATGTATATCATGAGTTTTGAGTTGGAAGAAGCCTCTGAAGCCATGTAGTGCAATGTCCTCATTTTATAATTAAGAAAACTGAGACTGAGGTTGATTAATGAGGCTAGGAGTGGGGTTAGGGATGGAATTCCCACCCTGATCCTCTGGCCTTAGAGTTAGTGCTCTTGCCATTGTACTACAGAAATGCAAGGTAACTTTAGTAGTATGAAGCAGTAAAAACCGATGGTGTGATAAGGAAAGATTTCATATAGGAAGTATACTTGAACTCTTACGCTGAAATATAAAGGATGTCAAGGACCAAGAGGAGGAAGGAAGAAAAGCAACTGGATTACACAATAAATGGAAAGAACTCTTGGTTTAAGAGTTAAAAAGACTTGAGTTCATATCCTATCTCAGTCACTTATTAGCTATGCTATCCTTGGCAGATCATTTAACCTTTTCAGCTTGCATTTCCTCCTCTCTAAAATGGGAATAATAATGGAAGGTAGGAGCATTGTTTTCCCATTTAAATTTGTTTATTATATGAAATTTCTGATCTATCTTCCTCCTTCCATCCCCTTTCTGCACTAGAGAAGTCTCATTTGATTCTGTCTGTCTGTCTCCCTGCCTCTGTCTCTGTCTCTCTCTGTCTCTCTGTCTCTCTCTCTGTCTCTCTCTCTCTCTCTCTCTCTCTCTTTATATATATATATATATATATATTATTTTTTTTTTTAAATATATATATAAATATCTCACTATAAAACATCATTTATTAAACATCTACTTGGTGTCAGGACATTTGCTAAATGCTTTATAAATATGATCTCTTTTGATCCTCATGACAAACCGTGTGGTAGGTGCTATTGTTCCTTCATTTTATAGTTGAGGATCTCGAAGCAGACAGAGGTTAAGTGACTTACCCAGGGTCCAAAAACTGAGGATGGATTTGAACTCCGATCTTTGTGACTTCAAACGAAGCACTTAATCTAATATACCACTTGGTCGCTGTCGTAAATAATTGCATCTATCACACAGATTGTTGACAGGATCAAATGAGACAATTTATGTGAAATGCTTTACCAACCTTAAAGTCCTAATTAAATTCTATTATCATTAGTATTCCTAGCATGGGATATATATATATATATAGTAAAGTCATAGAAATGGAACTTTGGATGCCATATATGAGGAAGAGCCAGTAGAAATTAGTTTGGGAGTAGCATGAGGAGAGGTCATTTAAAATGTTTAGAAAGTAGCCTGGAGCCAGACCATTTCAGGCATAAAATGTCAAAAGGTGGAAGAGAGTGTATTTTATTCCAGGAGTAAAGAAAGCCATTAATTCATTAAGGCTATGGAATCCAGCTGACTGTCACAGGGCTGAATAGCTATTTGATGGTCAGCTTGCAGTTGATTCTGGCAGGCCTGCCAATTGGAGTTCTGGGTCAATCATGGTTAAATCTCCAACTCAGGTATTGTTGGACCTGAGGGTTTTGTCTTTCTTGTATGATTAACAATAATGATGATGATGATGAAAATTATTATTATTAATATTATAACTGCTTTAATCAGCCATCAACATCCATCTCTGTCTCCCTGGAGATTGGCTTGACTTTTTAGCTTTAGGCCTCTAATAATCATTAATTATGTTTTAAATCTGATTTTGATGTTTATTCTTCATAATGTGATTTTGGTAGGCCCTTCAAAAGAATTCAGCAGAAACAGTGGTGTTTTTTTTTCTTTCATTGATGCTGGTGAACAAAAGGACTCACTTGAAAATAGGTTCTCTTGCTAGTTTGTCTTCCAATGAGAGACTCTTAAAAGAGACTCCTAAGGATTGACTTTGGAATGAGAGGATAAAAAGATTCAAAAATTTAAACAAGATTTGAGAGCTATAAACAAAGGGAATGAATACAAATTAACATATTATATGCATCTCTTCTTTCTAAAATTTTAAAAAGGGAAAATACCAAAAAGAAAAGGAATCTTTAAAAAGAAGAACATGCAGTCCAAGTATGAGAGCAGTGGAAGGCATTGGGAAGACACTGGATCTGCTGCCAGAGGTCGTCTACCCTTTACACCCTGTGAAAACTTGGATAAATCAATGGACCTCTTTCTTTCTTCATTAATAAAATGGGAATGATAGACTCAATGACCTCTGAGTTCCTTTCCATCTCTAAATAACTCTATGACTCTAGATCAGTGGTTCCCAAACTTTTTTGGCCTATCACCCCCTTTCCAGAAAAAAAATATTACTTAGCTCCCTGGAAAATTAATTTTTTCAATTTTAATAGCAATTAATAGGAAAGATAAATGCACCTGTGGCCATCACTGCCTTCCTGGATCGCTGCAGCGCTCACCAGGGGGTGGTAGCGCCCACTTTGGGAATCACTGCTCTAGATGGTTGGTTTGGGATATTCTTGAGCTTAAATACCCAAGATTTTTTCCATGTCTACTTTGAAATATATCCAGGGGTATGCTGGAGTCAGCTCATATTGGTTTGAGAGAGTTGATTGTTAAATTTTCAGTGTGAGCATTTACACCTTGGAAAATGGAAAATACTACCAATCAGGACCTGATTTATTGTTTTGTTGATAGTCTAGATTTAAGGAAAGTGATGGGGAAAATGAAAAAACTGCAGCTTAAGCTTATAGGTGTGAGATACATACAATTTATTTTCAGAGACTCAGATATTAAACATTTACCAGCACATCACTAGATACAGCAATTAGGTTGAGATGTCCTTAATGAAAGAATATGTCCCCAAGTAATTAAGAAACATTATACTAGAGAAAATATAAGAACTGGACCTTTAATTTCATTAGTATAGAGAAATTTGAAAGGAGAGAAATTCCCTTTGCAATTCTTAATCTTAGAGAGTAGTCTACAACACTGCTGGGTAAGTGAAGTGGTCCTGATCACATAACCAGTGTCTGTCAGCATCTATGTTTGAACCTCTATATTTCTAATTCCAAGTCCAGTATCCTAACTCAACATGGCTTTATTCCAAATACATATGGTAATAATTTGATAACAGCTCACAGCATCCAAAAATTGTTTCAGAGTAGAAATGAAAATTAAAGGGGTTTCATTAGAAAATTCTTATTTCCTAATAAGTTATTGAAATACAGATTCCAAATTCAGTGCTACCATTATGCTAAAGCTGTGCTAGTGGTCAGCCCTTCCATTTTTAAGTATTTTATATGCTTGGTTTTCTTACGATCACATGTTCCAAATTTTCCTCTAATTATCCTATTGTTCCCAGTCTCCATTATCAGCAATCATTTATTAAACAATTTGTCCCAGGCACTGGGGAAAAAAAGAAAGTAAAAAACATGGTCCCTGCCCTCAAAGAGCTCATTTTCTAATAATGAAACATTATGAAAACAACCATGAAATTAGAAGATACACAGAGTATATTGTTGGTCAATCATTTTAACTAGTACCAACTTCTTTGTGATCCCATTTGAGATATTTCTTGGTAAAGATACTAGAGTGGTTTGCCATTTCATTTTCTCTAGATCATTTTATAGATGAGGAAATTGAGGCAATCTGAGTAAAGTGATTTGCTCAAGGTCTCACAACTGGTAAGTACCTGAAGCATAATTGAATTTAGGAAGATGAGTCCTCCTCACTCCAGGAAGGGCAATCTACCTCCCCATATATGCATATACACACATATTTCTGATATATTATTACAATTTTAAAAAATAATTGTCTTTTCTATTGGTCTCTGGGCTTTTCTAATGTTGAAGCCAAGTAATATAACACACAGCTCAGAAATTCTTATGATAAACAGAAAACTCTTCTGTCATGAAAACTTTGCAAACTTTAAAGAGAAATATAAATGCTAGTTAAAAAGAGACTCCATTGGGTGGTTAACCTTTTGATAATGTAACTCTGAACTCTGCTACATTGGTTCTTGGATGACAGATTGGATTCAACAATGGTTTACATTTAACCTTTCCAGTTTCACTGGGACCTGCTATAAATTGAGAAATACAAATAATAAAGAAATTTCAAATAATGAAAACATGGTCCTTGCACTCAGAAACCTCACATTCTAATCAGAGAAAAAATATATGTAAACAACCATCTACTTATAAGATATATTCAGTATAAATGAGGCAGCGAGGTGACTCAGTAAATATAATGCCATACCTAGTCCAAAAGAGGTCCTTTGATTGATCCTTTTCTTACTATTATCCAATTATATTTTACATACTCCAAGGCTTAACCCAATCTCTTCTCTGAGAATCTGTCATTCGCAAAGCTTTAAATATCTCTATTTACAGATTGCTTCTCTATTCGCATCTCCATTGCTAATATTCACTATCATTAGTCGTGACCTTAGTCATGCCCTTGTCCTGGATGTCAGTTTTCTCATTTTCAGAATGAAGGTACTGAACTAATCACAGATTAGATTTGGAAGAAAATGTAGATTAACCCCCTCCTGCTTTACAGAGAAGGAAACTGAGTCCCTTGAAAAGAAAAGTGAATTTCCCAAGCTTACACACACAGCTAGTAAATAGCACACCTAGAACTTGAACACAAGTCTTCTGCCTCATCCCTACTGTTTCTCATACATGGCACTCTATCTGCCAATTCTTCCTTTTTACTGGATGTCTTTTCTGTTGGGAATGCTCCCTCTCTTCGCCACCAGCTTGCTAATGGGATAAAAAGGTGGGAGACAGAACAATTACTCATATAAATATCCTATAAAGCAGGATGTGAAAGGGGGAAAGGAGACATCTAGACAATGTCCATTTTAATATGCAACACTCATACTGAACCATGATCTCCTCAAGGTGGGCATGCCTTTGACAATACAGATAATAACCCATCCATAATGGAGACTCAGCTGATGTCTCATCTTCTACAAAAGGGCTTTCCAGTTCTCATTCTCTCTCTCTCTCTCTCTCTCTCTCTCTCTCTCTCTCTCTCTCTCTCTCTCTCTCTCTCTCTCTCTCTCT
>NC_058131.1:216689636-216698573 GCF_016433145.1 Gracilinanus agilis
TTCCAGTTCTCATTCTCTCTCTCTCTCTCTCTCTCTCTCTCTCTCTCTCTCTCTCTCTCTCTCTCTCTCTCTCTCTCCACACACAAACAAGTAAACACTCACATATATAAACATGTACTGGATGTGTCTTCCCTCTCATATTATACCTCATTTTTTTAAACCTTTACTTTCTTCGTATCAGTTCTAAGACAGAAGAGTGGCAAGGGCTAGGCAATCAAGATTGAGTGACTTGCCTAATATCACACAGCTAAGAAGTGTCTGAGGCCAGATTTGAACCAAGGACTTCCCTGATTCCAGGCCTAGAACTCTATTCACTGTGCTACCTAACTGCCTCATCTATCCTGTATATAAGTACATGGTTATTTATATATTTTCTCTCCCATTAGAATATAAGATCTCTGAGGGCAGGGACCATGTTTTCATTATTTGAAATGTCTTTATTATTTGTATTTCTTAAGTATCCACACTTATTATAGTATAGTGCTTATTAAATATTTGTTGCTGATATTGATGATGGGGAGAGGTATATTCTTTATATTAAGGTTGCCTTCAAAGAACTGATAGAGTCATTTCCTTGGTCAAACAGTCAGAATTAAGTGATCCCATCCTTGGCAAAGAATTAGGCAATGAAGTGGTTCAGTGGATAGAGCATCAGGTCTAGAGTCAGAAAGAGAAGTTAAAATCTGGCCTCATATACTTCCTAGCTGTATGACCATGGGCAAGTCACTTGTCTGCTTGCCTAGGTTTCCTCATCTCTAAAACGAGCTAGAGAAGGAAATGGCAAATCGCTTTAGTATCTTTACCAAGAAAACCCTCTAAAAGGGCTTCAAAGAGGTGGACATGACTAAAAGTCAAAAGACAACAACCTTTGGAAAGAAAAGAGATATAGGATCCATTTAGGGCAAGAAAATAGGGATGACATTTGAAAGTGATCAATTAGCATAGATATACATAATAACAAATATACAAAACAGGAGAATCTGCTAGGCCTTCCACATTCCCACTTTTTTCATTATTTTTCTTGATATTTTTTCTTTTGATTCATATGCATCAATATGAATTTTGTGATTTTTCTCTTATTATAATGAAGAAACGGGCTCTGGTGGCTTAATATACAAATTCAGATCATGCTCTTTTGTACATCTTTCTAGCTAAACAACTTAACTGGTCTCTGTACTTCTAGCCTTTCCTCCTTACAATCTGTCATGGACATCTTAGAAAAAGAAAGAATCTCAAAAGTTCCCATTTTACATTGATACTTAGACTTTTCTTTTTTTAGTAAAGTAGATAGAGAATACTAATTCTAGAAATTATGTAGTTAAGCAAACATGATGATAGCTTGCTCAACTGAAAATAGGGAAGGGAAGGCTGAGCTAGGTTTTCTGATGAAATATTTTAGAACATAAAAATTATAAAGAGTAATTCAGTAAATTCAAGTCAGTCGTGAATGTGCTCAGGTCAGATTCTGTCAGACTGGATGTACATGAGAAAAACTTCTATCCCTAAATTTCTAGTCCCAAATCCTATACCAAGAATTCTGAAGAAAACACTAACAGTCTAGAGAGACATTTTAGAGACACCCATGAAGAGACAGAAAAAAAAAGGTTTGGGAGAAAGGGCCATGTTTGAAAAAGGCATTCCACATTGATAGCTCATGTGTATTGTATTGTAATATATCATGCATTAGGTACACTAGGAGGCATGAGAGAATAAAAAGGCAGTGAATTCCCATGATACAGTCAAAAGGGCAATAAATGAAAAATCTGATGAGAAGCTACTTTCCAATTTACAACTTGAATGGTCTTGGTCAAGTCATTTCCCTCCCCTAGACTTGAGACTCCTCCCCTGTAAAATGAAGAGGTTGGTTGCTTCCAATAATAAGGTTAGTACTGCTTCCAAGGTTACACTAAGGTTGCTTCCAGCTTGAAACCTCTTAATTTCACAGTCCCTCAAGGGTCTTATAATAGTCTGGGCAAAGAAGCAAATGCCAGCTAGTGGACAAAGACATAAATGCCAGCTAGCTGAAAATAAATAACATTTTTTAAACCAACTTGATGTTGTATAAAGCATACAAAAACACTGTAACGGGTTTAGTCATTGTTGACTTCTTAGCGGAGGTTAGTTCGAAAATGGATCTTGATGGAAAATTGAGCACCAATCACTGAATGTTTACTCAAAATCAGTTGTGTATATTATGAAAGGAACCAAACTGTAAGCAGCCTCATGGAGTTAAACATCATTAGATGCATATGAAATCCAATTATAGAAAGACTGACGAGACAGCACGCAGTTGTGAAAAACTGAAGAAAACCAGGAGCATATCATGGCAACATTGGAAGGATCCCCAGACATTAACAGGAAAGACTCCCGGAAAACCAGTGTGGAGAAGGAATTCATCTGATATGAATTTAATAGATAATTGGTGGCAAAGTTTAGATTTGAATGTATACCCGCTGCTCTTGACTTGAATGTGCCTTCCACCATACCACCAAAAGACTTGTTTCTTTTATATATTATGAAGTTCAAAGGAGATAATATTTGTAAAGTGCTTAGCAGAGAGTCCTGGTCCATAGTAAGTGCTACTTAAGTGCTTTAGCCTTTCCCTTCTCTTATGTGTTCATAGTACTTATCCTCTGAGACCCCTTTAAATGGACTCTTTGGAAAGACTTTTTTCCTCCAACTTCCAAATATCCAGTCAATGGACTAGAGTATATCAGATGCGCTGCTGATAAGTACAAAAGTTAAAATGTATTTTGTATTTACATTTAGTAATACATATACATGGATGTATATTATATGTAACGTATGTGCCCTACACAGTATACTACATTTAATGCATGGTGATATATGTAAGTAATATATTAGATGAATTGAGGGTCCTGGAAGTCTTCTTAAAAATTAAGACTTTAGAAGGAGTACTTTACTATACATTCCAGCACTACAGTCAGAAAGGCTGACAGTGCTTAGGGTACTAATAAGATATGAGTACTAATTCTGACTTATCTATAAATATATATGGGATTAGATCCTCTCAGCTAAAAGTCCTCTCTTTATTCAAATGTCCTAACAAGCCATTAGGATAGTTCATTAAATCTGATCTTGGTTTATACTTCTTAGGATTCATGTCATACTCCTACTATCCTTGGGCATAAAATGTGAACTTGAGATCAGGGATTGTGTCTTTTTTAAATTAATTTTTTATCATGCAAAACATACTTCTATATTGATCACTGTTATAAGAGCATACTTATAGAAGACCAAAACCTCAAAACAAAAACTATAAATACACTGTTGTGAAATACATTATGGTTTGATCTGCATCAATCCAACTCCAATAGTTCTTTCTCTAGAGATGGATAGAATTTCCCATCATAAGTCTTTCAGAATTGTCCCAGATCATTACATTTCTGAGAATAGACAAGTTTTCACAGTTCATCATTATACAATATTGCTGTTACTATATATAATATTCTCCCAGCTCTGCTTATTTCACTCTCCATCAGTTCCTGCAGATCTTTCTCTGAAGTCATCTTGCATATCATTTCTTATAGCACAATAGTACTCCATCACCAATATGCACCACAGTTTGTTCAGTCATTCCCCAATTGATGGACATCCCCTCAATTTCCAATTCTTTCCCAACCAAAAAAGAACTACTATAAATATATTCATACAAGTAGGTTCTTTTCCCATTTTTATGATCTCTTTGGAATACAAACACAGCAATGGTATTACAGGCTCAAAGGATATGCACAATTTTATAGCCCTGTTGGCATAGTTTCAAATCACCTTCCAGAATGATTAGATCAGTTCACAACTCCACTAACAATGCATTAGTGTCCCAATTTTGCCATATCCCACCCAATGTTTATCACTTTCCTTTACTGTCATATTGGCCAATCTGATAGGTATAAAGTGGTACATCAGTGTTATTATAGTTTGCATTTCTGTAATCAAGAGTGATTTGGAACATTTTTTTCAAATGATTATTAATAGCTTTGATTTCTTCATTGTAAAATTGTTTATTCATATCCTTTGACCATTTGTCAATTGGGGAATGGCTTATATTCTTATAAATTTGACTTAATTCTCTATAGATGTGGGAAATTAGACCTTTTCTGAAAAATTTGTTATAAAAAATTTTAGGGATTATATCTTTATTTTAAAAAACTTGTCCAGCTGACACAATGCCTTTACATGTGAGTTAATAGGTAAATATCTATTTATTGATTGGGCCTGAATTGAATTTGCCTGGGGTCATTTGTATTAATACTGATTGGACTGTCCTGGGCTAGACCGGAGTGGACTAGATTGCCTAGAATGTATTGAACCAGATTGCATCAGATTAAATTTGATTGAACTGAATTGAATTAAATTGAACTATATTGAACCTAATCTCATTTGGACTTAATATGAATTGGACTGGACTGAATTGAATTGAATTGAACCAGACTGGACTAGACTACATTGGAGCAGACTAGCTTGGATTAGACTGGGCTGGACTGAACTGAACTGGGCTAAACTCATGCATATACAGGTTGTGTTATTTATACATAAACAATGTTTATATATAACAGATGCATAACATATCTTGTATGATATACCTTATATAGCAATAATTTATATGATACACATTGTGTGTATTCATTAATATGTAACATATTTTGAATATATAACTTGTAATATATAGCACAAACAGTATCCAATTAAACTATGTGTGTAATAGTTGACATATGAAATAGCGTTGTGTCATTACAAATGTGTAACATATTGCATATAATGCATGAATGATATTCATAAAATGTATGTATGTGTACCTATGTGTCCATACAAATATATGTTTACACACATGTGTGTATGTATGATGAAATAAGTAGTCTTGAAGACTTCTTAAAATAGTCTTTTCTTTACTATATATTTCAATAATGCAATTAGAGGGATAAATAGTCCTAAGTGTACTCATGAGGCATAAGTCCCTATGCTGACATATTTATATCAACATTTACTTCGAATTGTCTCTATCAACAAAGTAGACTAGTATATTCTAGTTCAATCTTTTGCAGACCAGTCCAATCCAATTCAAAATGGCCTAGACTTGTGCAAACCAGTCCAATTGGTTCAGTCAAATCTAGTCCAATTCATTTGAATCCAGTTTCATTCATTCCACTTCATTCCAATATAATCTAGTTCAATTCCATCCTATAAACAATATTATTAGCCCTACTACATATAAGGTACTACATTAGCTGGACATAGAAAGACTTTAAAAGAACATAATTCCTAGCCCCCCTCAAACATAAGGAACTTAAATTTTATATCTGGGTCAGGGAGAACCATGCATCCTGAGAACTATAATCCAAGATGGGATTTGGTAGAGGGGAAAGAGAGTTTACTAGTTAGATAGCTGACTTTCAGGTGAGGGGGATCCTGGGAGGTTTCAAAGAGAAAGTGATACCTAAACAAATCCCAGAGGGAAGAGAAGGATTCTGAAATGTGTGTGGTATGTGTTTGTGTATTTGGGGTTGAGAACGGAGGTGAGCCCACAAAAAGCAAATTGCATTCAGATGACTGTAATTAGCCTTGTTGTCACATCACAAATTAATTATGCCTCTTGAATTGGATTTTTTAAAGTATGATAAGGAACTACTGATACTGTAATTAAATAAGGTAAACCTGACTCATATGTTTTCTTCAAATGTATAAAGTAATCATGACAGGAAGAAGCAAGAGGAAGAGGAGGAGGAGAAGGAGGAGAAGGAAAGAGAGGAAGGAATGGAAGGAAGAAAGAAAGAAGGGAGAGAGAGACAGAGACAGAGTCAGAGACAGAGACAGAGTCAGAGGCAGAGACAGAGACAGAGACAGAGACAGAGTCAGAGACAGAGCAGTTGCACATGGGGAGTCATACCTACACACTTCATTAGTGAAATTAGGAGTGTCTAACCCTTTGATTAGAGGACTATAAGGTAGGGTAGAAAAATCCTTCCAAAGCCTCCATTCAAAAAGACTCCCATGACAGTCATCTCTTCAAGTCCTACCAGGTCCATTCCTTTTATTTGACTCCATTATTTCCCCCAAGAAATTGTACCCTAAACTCATAATCCTTCCGTGATATAGATTTGAAACATCTAATCAGTAGCTTCAGTATACTCTGGCCCTCTGGAGAACTGTAGTGCTCAAGTGAGGAGTAAATAATTCCTCCAAAGCCAACATTTTAAGAGGGCTCCCAAGTTTGTGTGTGTGCATGTGTGTGAATACACACAAAATATACATGTGTGTATACATATATATATAACTTACCTACAGCATCCATGCCTTTCATGTACAATATTACTCATGTATATAATAGTATAATAAAATGACATATATTGCATTATGGTAACTCATTAATTACACACGTATAATGTGTCACTGATTATTTTTACATTATTTATGCTACCTGCTACATATTTCAAACATGTGTTGCCAAACAGGGATGTGATACAAAGGATGCCTCTGATATTCACAAATGCCGATGCTTTCTAGATTTCAAAATGTCTTTAACAGGATCAACATTTCTCACTTCACTCCAGCAGCCAACAAGATAAAGGAGACAATGTTCTGTTCCCACATGGTATTGATTTCTTCTGCTATGTCTCCATGCTTTATAACCCTTTCATTCCATGTAATTTGGCATTTATGTATGTTCAATATAGTAACATCTATTTTAAGAAATCGTGTTCTTAAATTATACTGGGTCAATGTTATGTCTGGGTAATTGTGAATGATAGTTTTGTTTATGATATAGGATGGTTTATCTGTCAAATTCTCAACAATATTTTGGGGTGTGAATTTATAGTATGGAGTTTTGCTGACTTTGTTTCTGAAGAATATCATGTTACTTGTGAATAATTCTAGACATGATAATTTCTATCTGTGTATTCAGTAAGTGCTAAATTTCTGCAAACTGCTGCGATACACAGTAGTCTCTTCTACCATTTCCTTGCTAAGTATTACTAATGTTTTTAATATCTCATTCTCATATAGTTCTATAGGGGTTCAAGATAGAAATGGCCCTGGGCCAAGTTGCCATCCTGCTATTATCACATTGTGTTCAACGTTCTTTGGACTAGTGGGGAAGTTCATAAAAAACTAGCTTTTGTATTTCAATAAAAATATTACAATATGAGCTAATTCTCTGTAGGATTGCTGAAAAATTCCTCAACACCACCCCAACAGCAGAGAGGATATCAGGAATCATGTGTACCTCATCATGTTTCCACATGATTTTGACCTTCTCTGCTGAATCATTATATTTTGAAAGCTTCTATGTAGTTTGGAGATAATGAGTATTTGATATTAAATCTATTAAAAACATTATTCTTACATTTTTATGGATCAATTTATTTCTAGGTGATTGTAGACAATCTAATATAATACTCCAGTTTGAGTGCAGTTGATTTCCTTAGGATATTTTTGAGGATCTGAATTTATAGAACCGGGATTTTTAGTGTCAGTCCATGAAAGACAGCTAGGTTGTAATGTATAACTCTAGTCGCAAGGTCATGTCTTGCTCATTATTTGCTATATACTAAATTTTTTACAGCCTATGGTGAGGTACCACAAGCTTTCTACTATTTCTTTGCATGATATGCATTGATAGGTGAATCTGGTCACAAAAGAGATTCCTGCAATTTCTGGTGGTGACAGCTTGGTCTTAGGTTGTCATCATAACCACCTCCTCCATGTGGTCTAGGAATTTCTGTCCATTTATACCCATACGATTGTAGACACCAAAATGTCCCGGAGAACTTTACTGTCCTGGAAATGTTCTCACAAACAAGTCATGTTGACCATAGAATGAAAAAATTGGTCTCTACACCGGTTGGATGACTTTTTGCTAAGATCATTTACAAATCTGGTTTTCAATACATGGATATTGAGCAATCAACTAGATGTTTTGGGTCCAACTTTTTCACATAGAAGCCATCCTTAATTCTATGTAAGAGAGATAATAATGGATTTAAAGCTAGATAGAATGAGGATGGATTTAAAACTCCCCTCTGAGAGATTTCACATTTTGTGTCACTTGTTTGGGATATTATAGTATAGGTGGAATGTTTCAAATATAAGACAGTTTTCCTTGTGTCCATCAAGTCCTCTATCATTGTCTATAGATTTAGATCTACAAATTTGCAGTACATATATAACACATGAATGCAGAAAAGCAACAGTAGGAGAATTTCATTTTAATCACTACTAATAACAATTCCTATTTCAGTAACACTTTGAATTTTATAAATAAATTTTTCACAAACTTTTGATGCAGGGAATTTAAGAAAGTTTCTTTCCTATGGACCTGGGTAGGATACACTTGCAACAGAAAGGAAATTGTGCAATAGTATAGAATTCTCTTTTGGATGATCTAAAGCCCCTCATTTGCTCACACATAAACTGGATACCAGAGAGTGTTGTTATCTTGGATTCTAGGTATAACTCAGTGGATAACTACTCCTAGATCACATACCTACCCAGCTCCCCACCAGAGTAATTCTCATTAACAATCAGGCAATAGACATCATTAGTTTTTCAAAATAAAAACAAAAACTCTTAGCTTCTATCTTAGAATTGATACTATGTGTTGGTTCCAGAGCAGAAGAGTGGTTAGAGCAAGGCAAGTGTTAAGTGACTTGCCCAGGATCACATAACTAAGAAGTGTCTGAGGTCAAATTTGAACCCAGGACCTCCCATCCCTTGGTTCTCAATCCACTGTGTCACCTAGCTGCCCCCACACAATCAGTTCTTAGCAAAGACCTTTAATAAGATGACATTGTGAAAAAAGAATACCATAAAACATTTTCTCCCCCATGAAGGTAGGGTAAATATATATATTCCAAACTCGAAACACACACACACACACACACACACACACACACACACACACACACATATATATATATA
>NC_058131.1:216701559-216711664 GCF_016433145.1 Gracilinanus agilis
TATATATATATATATATATATATATATGTTTGGAGTTGCTATCTTTCCTCAATTGTTTCCTAGACTTTCCGAAATAAATAAAATGTTCAAACTGCTAGATAGGGTATCTTCCTTTGGATAAATTGCTTCTAGACATACCATCTTACTTCTAGATACATTCACCATTGGAGAGGACAGGGGAAGTGGGAAGGATGAAAAATAATCCCTCCCTTGCCTTCCTGGAACCAGGACTCTCCTCTCTCCTCTACAAAGCCATCCTGAGCTAGTAGCACTACTAACTCAACTGCTGTCCCTACAACTTAGACACTTAAAGTTCTTGAAAAGTGTTTTGAATTTTGGCAAATTCAATGACATTTCTCTAATTTCATCAGAGAAAATTGTTCACAAATTTTAAAGGGGTCATATAAATAGACAAATGTCTTGGCCCTCTGGCCAAGTTTGCCAACTCCTGGATTAGATTATTAATGTTATACTTTAATATTCAGAGTAGTATTACATATCAATCTCATCATCTATACTTTGAAAATGCTCTAATAACCAGTAAGGATATAATAACCTTTTAGAAAGGATGTCCCATGAATATGCCAGAGAAACTCTCAGGAGAGAACTGAGCTTAAAAGCACTGTCCTCCTAATTGGTAATGCAGATATTTACTGCCCATAATTACAGTAAAATTAATATGGTAATATTCTGTCTTTCTGTAGCCTTAGAGAAAACAACACTACTACCAAGGGGTAACATGCAAGTAACCACATGGATTACAGGTGTTACATTTCTTTCCCACACTGCTTCCTCAGGTTGTACAATTTGGCATGTGAAGGATACCAGAAGGAGCCAAGGCTAGAAAGATGGGATGAGAATAAATTATGAGCAACTCTGAATGCCAAGCTAAACTTGGGTCTTATTTAATAAGTAATGGAGAGCCATTGAAGGTTTTTGAGTAACAGACTGAATAGTGAATTGACATAATAAAATTTAAAAGGCAATATAATAAATCTAAAGGGTTGTTAGAGAAAACATTAGACAAGAAGCAATGAGAGTGGAATGGAGAAGACAGATATAAAAGACATTGAATATTGAAACAATTGGTCTTAGTGATACTTAATGTGGAAGTTGAAGGGAGAGAAGTGAGAAAAAGAGAGGACTAAGAAGAGTCCAAAGGTTTAAGCCTAAATAACTGAAATGGAGTGTTGCCACTTAGGAGGAATATTTTCCATAAGAAGGGAAAATATTTAGAGGATCATAAAATTTACCCTAGAAAGGACTTGGTGATGACTTGCCCACTTCTCTTATTTTATATCTAAAGAAAATGAGACCTCAAGAGAGGATGTGACTCAACCAGACCTAAATTTGCCTTTCTGAAACTTCTATTCATTGCTTCTTTGGGGTCAAGACAAACAAGTTTCATGCCTCTTCCATGTGGCAGCTCTTCAAAAGATTTGAAAATCACCATCATGTGCCCCCTAAGGTTTCTCTGCTTCAGTCTAAATCATCTCAGTTCCTTCAACTGATACTTATATGTAATGTCCTCAAGTCCTCTCATCATGATATTATCATTATGGAAAGTCTCGAACTTATCCACTGCTTTTGGCAGAAAGAACTTGGGCAGACATCCAGGTAGTTGAAGTCTAACATCACTGTAATGCCATGGTTCTGTGCCAGGTTTATGATCTATTTCCCCAACTCCTCATTAAATTTCTCCTTCTGTATATGGTGTCTATAGTTATTTGCATTAATCAATCAATCAGCAAGCATTTATTAAGGATCTCTTATGGGTCATGCTAAGTGCTAGGCATTGGGGATATAAAGATAAAAATGAAACAGCTATGCCCTTGAGGAGCTCACAATTTAGAGAGAAAAGAAAATGATTTTATATTTAGGTAGATACAAAATGTATACAAGAAAATTGATGGCTAAATTGGAGGGAAAGGAAGGGAGGAAGTTTACTGGTGACTAGGAAGATTAAGAAAGGTTTCCTGATCTATACATTGAAAAATGAGGAATTCTAAGATGTGGAAGTGAGGAGGGAATGCATTCTAAACATGGAGACTGGAGATGGAGTACTTTGTTTGAAATTTAGTTGAAAATATGGGCATGATAACAGAGTAATGTGGAATAAGACTGGACATCATAAGATCATTATGTTGAGGCCAAGTAATAAGTAGTTTTAGTGCTAAATGTGTTTATGCTCCTATAACAATATCATTTATTTTCCTCTCTATCAGTTATCACCTACAAACACTCTATATTGTTTCTCCCCTCAGTTCTTGGGTTACTTCTTGTGGCTGTAGTGAAGTCTATGATGGCTGGTGATCTCAGGACAAGAAGTCAAGGGCAGTTGTAAATTTTGCATTTGGTCATACCAACTAGTCATTATCCAGTGGCTAATTATTAGTTTTGGTCTTGAAAAGAAAGGGTTCACAATCTCTCCCTTTCAGACAGCTACTCCATTACTTTTTCCATGAAACCCAAAGTGGAAATGTTCCCCAAATTGGTAGTTCTTATTGAATCGAGTGACCTGTACTCACTTGCTATAGCCATTGTAAAGTTGAAAAGACCTTGTACCCCTTTTAAAAACTACATTACCCAAACTCCCTTTCACCATACCCTTAATTCCTTAAGACTTTTCCTATTGGTTGTGGGTTTCCCAGGCTGTTTTTGAGATGGTTGTTGTGGGCGTGGTGACAGGGCTTTTTGGAGAGGAGGCAGCATGGTTAAGGGTGAGTTAAGACTCTTTCCCTGCACTTTAAATAAAATCCTTATAAATATCATACTTTGGAGGCACTGAATATTAAATTTAAAACATACACCATTTACTGCTGAAACCTAAGCTTGATTCAGTGAAAGACTTGCTGGGACAGACTCTGGAGAGTAAAAGAACCAAAGATGAAGATCCACAACCAAGATAGGACTAAGGAATAGCAATGATGCTAAGAAACCTCAAGAACTATCAAAAATGTTTCAAATTTTTTTATCTAACTGCTTGTGTAAGGGGTAAAAAGGAGTTTTGATTGGGTGAATATTAAAAGGTTGGTAGCCAGGAAATTGAGTAATTATCAATCCCCAATTAAAGAATAACCTCAAGTCAAAAAGACTTTTATGGAAGTTTATTTTTTTAACATTTAATAATATTTATTTTTTAGAAAAGTTAACATGGTTACATGATTCATGTTTTTAATTTCCCCTTCATCCCCCGACCTCCCCCACCATAGCTGATGTGCATTTCCATTGGTTTTAACATGTGTCATTGATCAGGACCTATTTCCAAATTGTTGATAGTTACATTGGTGTGGTAGTTTTGAGTCTACATCCCAAATCATGTCCGCCTCAACCCATGTGTTCAAGCAGTTACTTTTCTTCTGTGTTTCCTCTCCTGCAGTTCTTCCTCTGAATGTGGGTAGCGTTCTTTTTCATAAATTCCTCAGAATTGTCCTGGGTCATTTTATTGCTGCTAGTACAGAAGTCCATTACATTCTATTTTACCACAGTGTATTGGTCTCTGTATACAATGTTCTTCTGCCTCTGCTCCTTTCCCTCTGCATCAATTCCTGGAGGTCTTTCCAGTTCACATGGAATTCCTCCAGTTTATTATTCCTTTGAGAGCAATAGTATTCCATCACCAGCATATGCCATAATTTGTTCAGCCATTCCCTAATTGAAGGCCATACCCTCATTTTCCAGTTTTTTGCCACCACAAAAAGCGTGGCTATAAATATTTTCATACAAGTCTGTTTATCTATGATCTCTTTGGAGGTACAAACCCAACACTGGTATGTCTGGATCAAAGGGAAGGAATTCTTGAATAGCACTTTGAGCATAGTTCCAAATTGCCATCCAGAATGGTTGGATCAGTTCACAATTCCACCAGCAATGCATTATTGCCCCAGTTTTACCACATCCCCTCCAACATTCATTATTCTCCCTTTCTATCATTTTAGCCAGTCCACTTGGTGTGAGGTAATACCTCAGAGTTGTTTTGGTTTGCATTTCTCTAATTATTAGAGATTTAGAACACTTTCTCATATGCTTATTGATAATTTTGATTTCTTTACCTGAAAATTGCCTATTCATGTCCCTTGCCTGTTTATTAATTGGGGAATGGCTTGATTTTTTATAAAATTGATTTAACTCCTTGTGTATTTGAGTAATTATATCTCTGTCAGAGTTTTTTGTTATAAAGATTTTTTCCCAATTTGTTGTTTCCCTTCTGATTTTTGCTGCATTGTTTTTGTTTGTAAAAAAGCTTTTTAATTTAATATAATCACAATCATTTAATTTATATTTTGTAATTTTCTCTAACACTTGCTTGGTTTTAAAAACTTTCCTTTCCCAGAGATCTGACAAGTATACTATTCTTTGTTTGCCTAATTTACTTATCGTTTATTTCTTTATATTCAGTCATTCACCCATTCTGAATTTATCTTGGTGTAGGGTGTGAGATATTGATCTAAATCTAATCTCTCACATATTGTTTTCCAGATTTCCTAGCATTTTTTGTCAAATAGTGGAATTCTGTCCCAAAAGTTTGGCTCTTTGGGTTTATCATACACTGTCTTGCTGACTTCACTTACCCCAAGTCTATTCCACTGACCCTCCCTTCTGTCTCTTAGCCAGTACCATACCATTTTGATGACCGCTGCTTTATAGTACAGTTTAATATCTGGTACTGCTAGGCCACCTTCCTTCACATTTTTTTTTCATTATTTCCCTTGATATTCTTCATCTTTTCTTCTTCCAAATAAACTTTGTTATAGTTTTTTTTTTCTAATTCATTAAAAAATTCTGTGGTAGTTTGATAGGTATGGCGCTAAGTAGGTAAATTAATTTGGGTAGAATAATCATTTTTCTTATTATAGCTCATCCTACCCATGAGCAATCAATGTTTTTCAATTGTTTAGATCTAGTTTTATTTGTTTGGAAAGTGTTTTGTACTTATTTTCGTATAATTCCTGTGTTTGTTTTGGTAGATAGATTCCTAAGTATTTTATATTGTCTACGGTGATTTTAAATGGTGTTTCTCTTTCTAACTCTTGCTGCTGTGATGTGTTGGAAATATATAGAAATGCTGATAATTTATCTGCATTTATTTTGTATCCTGCCACTTTGCTAAAGTTGTTGATTATTTCTACAAGCTTTTTAGTTGATTCTCAAGGAATTTTTAAGTAGACCATCATATCATCTGCAAAGAGTGATAGCTTAGTCTCCTCATTGCCTATTTTGATACCTTTAATTTCATTTTCTTTTCTAATTGCTACTGCTAGTGTTTCCAGTACAATGTTAAATAATAGAGATGATTATGGGCATCCTTGTTTCACTCCTGATCTTATTGGGAAGGCTTCTAATTTATCCCCATTGCATATGATGCTTATTGATGGTTTTAGGTATATACTGCTTGTTATTTTTAGGAAAGATCCTTCTATTCCTATATTTTCCAGTGTTTTCAATAGAATGGGGGCTGTATTTTGTCAAAGGCTTTTCCAGTATCTATTGAGATAATCATGTGATTTTTGTTTGAAAGATTGTTGATATGGTGAATTACATGGATGGTTTTCCTAATGTCGAACCATCCTTGCATTCCTGGTATAAATCCCACCTGATCATGGTGGATAATCCTCTTGATCACTTGGTGGAGTCTCTTTGCTAGTATTCTATTTAAGATTTTTGCATCTATGTTCATTAGGGAGATTGGTCTATAGTTTTCTTTCTCTGTTTTTGATCTACCTGGCTTTGGAATCAGTGCCATATTTGTGTCATGAAAGGAATTTGGTAGGACTCCTTCTTTTCTTATTATATCAAATAATTTGTATAGTATTGGGATTAGTTGCTCTTTGAATGTTTGATAGAATTCACTTGTGAATCCATCAGTCACTGGTGATTTTTTCTTAGGGAGTTGTTTGATGGCTTGTTCAATTTCTTTTTCTGATATGGGATTTTTTAGATATTCTATTTCTTCTTCTGTTAATCTGGGCAATTTATATTTTTGTGAATATTCATCCATGTCACCTAGATTGCTATATTTATTGCCATATAGTTGGGTAACATAGTTTTTAATGATTGCCTTAATTATCTCTTCATTAGAGGTGAGGTCTCCTTTTTCATCTTTGATACTTTCAATTTGGTTTTCTTCTTTCCTTTTTTTATTAGATTGAGCATTACTTCGTATATTTTATTTGTTTTTTCAAAATACCAGCTTCTAGTCTTATTTATTAATTCAATAGTTCTTTTACTTTGATTTTATTAATTTTTCCCTTGATTTTTAGTATTCCTAATTTAGTTTTCATCTGGAGATTTTTAATTTGCTCACTTTCTAGTTTTTAAAGTTGCATGCCCAATTCATTGATCTCTGCCCTCCCTAATTTCTTAGTATATGCACTCAAGGATATAAATTTCCCCCTGATTACTGCCTTAGCTGTATCCCACAGAGTTTGATATGATGTCTCATCAATCAATGTCATTCTCTTCAATGAAATTGTTTATTGTTTCTATGATTTCTTCTTTGACTAGTTGGTTATGGAGAATCATATTATTCAATTTCCAATTTGTTTTTTATTTGCTTGTACAGGTGCCCTTACTAATTTTTATTTTTATTGTGCTATGATCTGAGAAGTTTATATTCATTATTTCTGCTCTTTTGCATTTGTTTGCTATGTTTCTATGCCCTATTACATGGTCAATCTTTGTGAACGTACCATGTGCAGCTGAAAAGAAGGTGTATTCCTTTTTGTCCCTATTTATTTTCTCCACATATTTATTAAATCTAATTATTCTAGGACTTCATTCACCTATCTTATCTCTTTCTTATTTATTTTTTGGTTTGATTCATCTAGATCTGAAAGAGGAATATTTAGATCTCCCACTATTATGGTTTTACTATCTATTTCCTTCTAGAGCTCTGCCAGTTTCTCCTTTACGAATTTGGATGCTACACCATTTGGTGCATACATATTGAGCACTGCTATTTCCTTATTGTCTATACTGCCTTTTATCAGGATGTAATTACCTTTCCTGTCTTTTTAAATCATATTTATTTTTACGTTGGCTTTGTCAGAAATCATGATCTCCATTCCTTCCTTCTTTTTCTCATTTGAAGCCCAAAAGATTTTGCTTAAGCCCTTTACCTTAAACCTCTGTATGTCCACCTGCCTCATATGTGTTTCCTATAAACAACATATGGTAGGATTTTGGTTTAGAATCCACTCTGGTATTTGCTTCCGCTTTATGGGTGAGTTGATCCCATTCACATTCAGAGTTATAATTATCAGTTGTGTATTCACCAACATTTTGGTATCCTCTCCTAGTTCTACCCCTTCATCTTACACTATTTCTTTTTAAACCAGTGGTTTGCTTTAAGCCAGTAACCCTTGTCCCCTCCCTTGATTTACTTTCCTTTCTACCCCCTCCCTTATTATCCAACTCTTTTTATTTTTAAGGCCTAATAAATTCCCTCCTCCTTCTTCTCCCCTCCCTTTTTTGACCTCCCCACTCCCCTACTCCCCTTGGTTTGTCCCTTCTGACTTTCTCAGTAGTGTTAGAAAGAGTTTTATATCCCAATAGATATAGCTACTCTTCCCTCTCAAAGTTAATTCCACTGAGTGTAAGGTTTAAATATGACCTCTTAATGCTCTCTTCCTCTCCTTCTTATAATAGTATTCATCCTCTCCCCTCCCAATGCCCTCTTTGTGTGTAATAGAATATCCTATTTTTCTTATTCATTCAAGTTTCTCTTGGTGACCTCTACTGTTCGCCCCCCTCTTTCCCACCCCCAATATCATCTTAGACCATTTAGTACTCCAAACTCTCCCTATGAATAATTCTTCTAATTACCATAATAGTGAATAGAGTTCACTACAGAGAATTACACATAACATTTCTCCACATAGGAATACAAATAATTAGATCTTATTGAAGCCCTTAAAGAGGCAAATTTTAAAACTATGAGTTTTCTTTCTTTCCCCTCTGTTTCTTATTTACCTTTTCATGTTTCTCTTGATATTTGTGGTTGGATATTGAACTTTCCATTTAGTACTGATCTTTTCTGTGCAAATACTTGGAAATCTTCTATTTTATTGAATGCCCAAACTTTCCCCTGGAAGTATATAGTCAGTTTTAATGGGTAGGTGATCCTTGGTTGTAGATCCAGTTCTCTTGCCTTTCTGTATATCACATTCCAAGCCTTGTGGTCTTTTAGTGTGGAGGCTGTGAGATCATGGGTGATACTTGATATCTGAATTTTCTCTTTCTGGCTTCTTGTAAAATTTTTCTTTTACTTGGAAGCTCTTGAATTTGGCTATTATATTCCTGGGGGTTGTCTTTTCAGGGTCTAGTGTACAGGGTGATCTATGGATCCTTTCAATGTCTGTATTACCCTCTTGTTGTAGAACTTCGGGGCAGTTTTGCTGAATAATTTCTTTTAGTTTAGTATGGAATCCAAATTTCTATTAATTTCTGTTTTTTCAGGAAAACTAATGATTCTCAAATTGTCTCTTCTAGGCCTGTTTTCTTAATCCGTCAATTTTTCGTTGAGATATTTCATGTTTCCTTCTATTTTATGTCTTTTGACTTTGTTTTATTTGTTCCTGCTGTCTTGAGAGATCTTTAGCTTCTAATTGCTCAATTCTAGCCTTTAGAGACTGGTTTTCCTTTTCAATCTGGTCATTTCTGGTCTTCAATTTACATGCCTCACTTTCCAATTGGGAAATTCTGCCTTTTAAACGGTTATTTTCTTGCCAGATCTCTTCCATCTTTCTCATCATCTCAGATTTGAACTCTTCAAGATCTTGTGACCAGTTTTCATTATTTTGGGAAGGTTTGAATATGATTATTTGTTCTCCCCTGCTGTTTGCTCTGTTGTCTGGATTTCCTCTGTGTAAAAGTTGTCGAGCTTTAAAGATTTCTTCTTGTTGATCTTTCTCTTTTGGGGTTCTTGTGGATGGCTTGCCATTGTGAGCTGTGTGCCCTCTCTGATTTATCCTCACACCAAGGATCTGTCTGCACTCTTTAGGCTCCTGAAGTCTCAGGTCTAGTTGTTCTCAGGGTCAAGCCTCCTGGTGGTCCCCTCGCTTGTTCCTCTGCTGGAAGTTACTTTAACAGTCTCAGGGTGCTGCTTCCATAGTCATGCACCCCTCTGCACTGGGTCCCCACCTAAGGTCCAAGTCTGCACTCAGGATCTGCATCCACGCCTAAGCTCAGGATCCGTGTCTATGCCTGTGCTCAGGATCCGTGTCCACGCCTGTGTTCGAGCCTGCATTCAGGGTCTGTGTTCAAAGTCCACACATTCTTTAGCCTCTTCGGGTCTTAAGTCTTGCTGCTCTCAGGACCAGGCCCTGATGATCCTAGGTAGCTGTCAAGGACTTAATAGGTGTCCCAAACTTGCTCTAACTCTTTTGTGCTGGCTTTGGCACTGTAGGTGGTGTGGAGGGGAGGGGGTTGCTAAGCTCACATTTTAGTGAGAGCTGTTTCACCCCTTTATAGCATGGAAATGCCCCAATTCCACATTCCTTCAATGCTTCGCCCTGTTGTGGGTCCCTACATTCATTTGAATTTGTTTTTATGTTTTCTTGAGGAGTCCTATATGTGTTTGTTTAGGAGAGGTTAAGCAGTTGCTTTTTACTCTGCCACCATCTTAACCCAGAAGTCTCTGGAAGTTCATTTACAAATGAGGAGAGAGAGGATAAAATAGGATAAGTAATGTAACACAGTAGGTTATTTGCTCCAGTCCCCTAGTTTAATTCTGGTATATCTAATTCACCTTCAGTTGAGGAAAATTCAGTCTTTAGCCCAACACCAGAAAGCCAGAGGCTTGGAGGGCCCTCGAGGCAAATAAAGCAAAAGCTTCAGTCACAGAGTCTCTATTGAAAGGGAAGTTCCTTAAGAGAAGTTCAGGAATATTAAGTCTTTATACTCACCATGTGGAATTCCAAAGGAAAAATTTAAGAACAGTCTCACCAACTCCAGAGCTCCTCCAAGTCTCAATCAAGAACCAGAAGCATTCCTTCAGGTCCCATTCATGATTCAGAAGAGAGAAGCAAAGCTCACTGAGCTCTCTTTTTTTTCAAACATTTATTAATATTCATTTTTAACATGGTTACATGATTCATGCTCCTCC
>NC_058131.1:216714527-216715587 GCF_016433145.1 Gracilinanus agilis
CGAGTTCATCCCATTCACATTCAGAGTTATAATCATCAGTTGTGCATTTGCTGACATTTTCGAATCCTCCCCTATTCCTACCCCCTTTTTCCTTATACTTTTTCCTTTTAAACCAGTGGTTTGGTATTGAGCTGCTATCCCTTATCCCCTCCCTTGATTAACTTCCCTTTCTAGCCCCTCCCTTATTTTTCCCCCTCTTTTTGTTTTTAAAGGCCTTATGAATTCCCTCCCCCTTCTCCCTTCCCTTTTTTTGACCTCCCTACTCCACTGCTCCCCTTGGTTTATCCATTCTAACTTTCTCAGAAGGGTTAGATAAGAGTTTTATGCCTCAATGGATAGTATAGCTACTCTTCCCTCTCCGGGTTGATTACACTGAGAGTAAGATTTGATTATTACCTCTTAATGCTCTCTTCCTCTCCTTCTTATAATAGTATTTGTCCCCTCTCCCTCCCATGCCCTCTTTGTGTGTAATAGAATATCCTATTTTCTTATTCACTCAAGTTTCTCTTGGTGTCCCCTGCTAATCACCCCCTCTTTCCCATTCCACATGTCATCTTAGAATATTTAGTGTTCCACCCTCACCCTATGAATTATTCTTCCGATTACTATAATTATAATAGTGAATAGAGTTCACTACAGAGAATTATACATAACATTCCTCTACATAGGAATACAGATAATTAGATCTCATTGAGGCCCTTAAAAAGGCAAATTTAAAAATTATAAGTTTTCTTTCTTTCCCCTCTGTATCTTATTTACCTTTTCATGTTTCTCTCGATTTTTGTGGTTGGATATCAAACTTTCCATTTAGCCCTGGTCTTTTCTGTGCAAATACCTGGAATTCTTCAATTTTGTTGAATGCCCATACTTTCCCCTGGAAATATATAGTCAATTTTGATGGGTAGTTGATCCGTGGTTGCAGGCCCAGCTCTCTTGCCTTTCTGAATATCGTATTCCACGCCTTGCAATCTTTTAGCGTGGAGGCTGCCAGATCCTGTGTGATCCTGATTTGTGCTCCTTGATATTTGAATTATTTCTTTCTGGCTTCTTGTAAGATTTT
>NC_058131.1:216715685-216761006 GCF_016433145.1 Gracilinanus agilis
GATATCAAACTTTCCATTTAGCCCTGGTCTTTTCTGTGCAAATACCTCGAATTCTTCAATTTTGTTGAATGCCCATACTTTCTCCTGGAAATATATAGTCAATTTTGATGGGTAGTTGATCCGTGGTTGCAGGCCCAGCTCTCTTGCCTTTCTGAATATCGTATTCCACGCCTTGCGATCTTTTAGCGTGGAGCCTGCCAGATCCTGTGTGATCCTGATTGGTGCTCCTTGATATTTGAATTATTTCTTTCTGGCTTCTTGTAAGATTTTTTCTTTTGCTTGGAAACTCTTGAATTTGGCAATTATATTTCTGGGTGTTTTCTTTTCTGGATTGAATGTCGCAGGTGTTCTATGAATCCTTTCAATGTCTATATTGTCCTCTTGTTGTAGGACTTCAGGACAATTTTGCTGAATTATTTCTGTTAGTATGGAGTCCAGGTTTCTATTAATTTCTGGTTTTTCTGGAAGACCAATTATTCTCAAATTGTCTCTTCTAGACCGGTTTTCTTGGTCTGTCAATCTCTCATTGAGATATTTCATGTTTCCCTTCTATTTTTTCAGTCTTTTGACTTTGTTTTATTTGTTCTTGTTGTCTTGAGAGATCATTAGCTTCTAATTGCTCAATTCTAGTCTTTAGGGATTGGTTTTTGGCTATAATCTTTTGGTTTTCAGCTATGATCTTTTGATTTTGGGCTGTAATCTTCTGGTTTTCGGTTGTAATCTTCTGGTTTTCAGCTATAATCTTCTGGTTTTCGGCCATAATCTTCTGGTATTCCTTTTCAATCTGGTCATTTCTGGTGTTCAATTTGCTTATCAGTTCATTTGGTTTCTGAGCCTCACTTTCCATTTGCAAGATTCTACCTTTTAAACAGTTATTTTCTTGCCAGATCTCTTCCATTTTCCTCAAAATCTCAGTTTTGAACTCTTCCATAGCTTGTGAGGAGTTTTCCTTATTTGAGGAGGGTCCGGATGCTTGTTTGTTCTCCTCCTCTGTTTGCTCCTTTTGTCTGGACTTGTTTTTATGTCCCCTTGAGGAGTTTTGTGTGTTTGGGTCAGGAGAGGTTAAGAGCTGCTTCTTACTCTGCTGCCATCTTAATCCAGAACCTGACCTCTCTTTTAAAGGAGCTTCTTTTGCATTACTTCCTGTGCCTTCCTCTTAGTTTACATGTCCAATCATAACAGATGTTTTTCATAGGACTGCCCAGGAGGCAGTCATTAAATTCTGATTTGTCACTCATTCTACCACACGTGGGTTATAGACCTCCCAACTTGTGAGTTAAGTGGAGATGTTTTCACCTTTGGTGATTATATCTAAAGATGGGCAGGGTAGATTTAATCTCATTATCACACTTGAAAGCAAATTATACTGGTTCCTCTTCACATTATATCTTCTTGTAATGCTTCTCTCTGTACCTCAAGAGAAACTAGGCTGGTAGGGAAAATTGAATTAAATTAGTGATAAATTAGTTTCTTGTTTTGATAATGTGATAGATTCTTTAAAATAAAACAAAAATATCATGGAGTCACTTAAAAATTCAAGTATCTTTGCCTTATGAATAAGATTAGTTGACAACTGGGTTCCCAAATATGGAGAAAGACCTGAGCCAAGCAAAAATTTCCGTTAATTCTCCTTCTCAGGGCAATATTCAATTTATTCTATGATTAATTTTGAATATGACTGGTATTTCAACACCAGCACTATAAGGCTAAAGTTATAGGAGGGGGATAGATCAAAAAGGTATGTAGGTTGAACATATTTGGGTAAGTAGTAGAGATACTCTAATGAGCAACGGAAATACTGTGAGTTCTATAAAAACATAGATGTCTTGGATGATGCCTTGAGGTTTTCTCCACTTGGTGACTAAATTATATACCATGATCCCTATTTGGTTAATTAATTACTGTTGCAGAAATCATGGCAGTGAACCAGGTATAGATTATTGCTATTTTTGCAGCACCACCGAATATACACCAGGTCAGTGTCATCATCCAAACATAAGGTAATCACTTTCAGAGTCATATTCCAGTTATGACTTTTGTTCCAACCAGTCTAAATAATATATGTAAGGTCAAAACTTTCTCTCACCTTAGGATCTCTAAAATTCATTATGGTCTTTCCCCATATTTTTTGTATGTGTACAGAGACATTTTAAGCTTGGTTTTTTATTGTAGACACTATTTTTAGATACCTCCTACTGATAATTGGTTCTCTATTTGATATTCTTCCTTTGATGGCTACTCTTTTTGGTGTCAGGAAGGCTTAGCAGATTTAAATTGTAATGTGTCCCCTTATTTTTATTAAAGCTTTTTTAAATTGCTTCACTAGATTCCATGAGGCTGGAGTTTGAGTGTGTATGGCCTTGTTACTTATACTTCAATCCTGGTCTGAAGACCTTCACTTCTATATTTTAAGCTCTGATCGACAAATCCAAGTCACATTCTAAGACAGCATCTGCTTAGCCACCTATTCACCTCCTACATCATCCTTTTCTTCTGAATCCTATTCTTTCTATAAGCAGTAATGAAGAAAATATTGTTTATGCCCTAGTTTCTTCAGGTTTTTACCTAGAAATTCATAATCCTTGACAAGAATTCTTAGGTTTTTCCTAGTGGTATCATTTATCCCCATATAACTCATCATAAATGAATAGTCATTTTCAGAATTAATAATTTTGGGGAAGTTTTCTGTCATGTCCTAAGTACATGTTCTTAGAAGATAGTAGATCTCTCCATTGTTTATGTTAGATTAATACATTTCTGCCTTCGGACTCATCAAAAGGGAGTCACTAACCAAAGGGAGTCACCAACCACTTCTCCTTGTCTCTTTTTTCTGCTCTGACTATTACTAGATAGTATTTTAAGTGGCGGCATCTCTGGATCAATATCATTATTCCATAAAGGGCAAGAAGATAATTTCTCCTGAAAAAGTCTGGCTCTCCAGTTCCTTTTGCAAGAAAAGCCTCATATCTATTATGTAGTTCTAAATAGTCTGTGGTACTTATTCCCTTCAACGTATTCCTCCATTCTGTGATATTATCTAATGTAGGTTAGAATTCTCTTCTGGATATCAATAGTTGGGTTAGAACTTATTATCTTTTTGTTTTCTACTAGAAACATTTCTTCCATATTTATTGTCTTCTTCCTTCTAACCCGGACAGCAGAAATGTAGATGCAGTTTAGAATAGTAGAAAACTATTAATTCAAATTGAGACCTAGTTTATTATTATTATTATTATTATTATTATTATTATTATTATTATTATTATTATGTAGCAATTATTCAAAGTGTTTTTTACCTCTGTACCCTTGGGCATCTCTTAGGGACTGAGTTTTCACATCTATAAAATGAGAAGATTAGACCAAATTACCTCTAAGTTTCATGTCAATTATTGATCTATGACCTGTGTCTTTGCAGTCCTTCCACCTTCTTTAGAAGGTAGACCAGCTATATGAAAACATTGTTGTTTTTACTTAGGACAGGCATAAATAGAATAACACCATCTCTTTAGAATATAGTTTTTTAATTTTTATTTCAAATATTTTCCCATGGTCACATGATTCATAATCCCCACCTTCCCCTGCTCTATGTTCCCCCCTCCCAAACCTGACAAGCAGTTCCACAGACTTATACATGTATCCTAGTTCAAAACATATTTCTGTTATTTTTATTTGTAGTAGAGTGATCTTTTAACATCAAAACCCTAATCACATCCCTATCGCACTATGTGATTGAGTATATATTTTTCTAATGCATCTGGTTCCACAGTTCTTTCTCTGGATTTAGAGAGTGTTCTTTCTCACAAGTTCCTCTGAATTGTCCTGGGTCATTGCATTGCTACTGGTAGAAAGGACCATTGCATTGGATTGTGCCACAGTGTATCAGTCTATGTGTACGATGTTCTTCTGGTTATGATCCTTTCACTCTGCATCAATTTCTAGAGGTCTTTCCAGTTCACATGGAATTCCTCCATTTCTTTATTTCTTTCAGCACAATATCATTCCATCACCAACATATATACACAATTTAGTCATCCATTCCCCAATTGATGGACACTCCCTCTTTTTCCAATATTTTGCCATCACAAAGAGTTCAACTATATACAAATCTTTTTCCTTATTATCTCTTTGGGGTACAAACCCAGCAGTGGTATGGCTGGGTCAAAGGGCAGGTATTCATTCAAAGCCCTTTGCACATAGTTCCAAATTGCCCTCCAGAATGGTTGGACCAATTCACAACTCCACCAGCAGTGTATCAGTGTCTGAATTTTGCCACATTGCCTCCAACATTTATCACTTTTCTTTGCTGTCATATTGGCCAATCTGCTAGGTGTGAGGTGGTACATTAGTTTTAAGTTGAATTTCTCTAATCAGGAGGGATTTAGAAGACTTTTTCATGTGCTTATTGATAGTTTTGACTTCATCATGTGAAAACTGCCTATTATGTCCCTTGACCATTTGTTGATTGGGGAATGGCTTGATTTTTGTAAATTTGACTTAGTTCCTTATATATCTGGGAAATTAAACATTTGTCAAAGAGTTTTGTTATAAAAAAATATTCTCCCAGTTTGTTGTTTTCCTTCTAATTTTGGTTACATTAGTTTTGTTTGTACAAAACCTTTTTAATTTGATATAATCAAAGTCATTCATTTTACATTTTGCAGTGTTCTCTATCTCTTGCTTAATTTTCAATTTCTTCCTTTCCCACAGATCTGACAAGTATACTAATCTATGTTCACCTAATTAATTTATGATTTCATTCATTATATTTAAATCATTTACCCATTTTGAATTTATTGTGGCATAGGTTATTAGATGGGGATATAAACCTAATCTCTCCCATACTGTTTTCCAATTTTTCCAGCAGTTTTTGTCAAATAGTAAGTTCTTATCCCAAAAGCTGGGATCTTTGGGTTTATCAAATACTAGCTTACTAAGGTCATTTTTCCCTAGTCTATTCCATTGATCCTCCTCTCTATCTCTTAGCCAGTGCCATATTGTTTTGATGACCACTACTTTATAGCACAGTTTAAGATCTGGTACTATTAGGCCTCCATCCTTCATATTTTTTTCCATTATTTTCCCCTGATATTCTTGATCTTTTGTTCTTCCAGATGAACTTTGTTATAAATTTTTCTAATTCTATAAAAAAAAGTTTTTTTGGTAGTTTGTTATGCATGGCACTGAATAATTAGATTAATTTCAGTAGGATTGTCATTTTTATTATATTAGCTCCTCCTACCCAGGAGCAATTAATGTTTTGCCAATTATTTTGATCTAGTTTTAATTCTGTAAAAACTGTTTTGTAATTGTATTCATATAATTCCTTTGTTTGTCTTGGCAGATAGATTCCTAAATATTTTATGTTAGCTAGAGCAGTGATAGGCAAACTACAGCCCATAGGAAAGATGTAGCCCCTGAATATGATGTTTACAATGAGTAGGATGTAATACAATGAAACTTTGAAGAAGCTGTCTTAGAAAGAGACTGACAGATGAGCATTTCCTCTCCTTTGGCCTCCTCCTTAAAAAGTTTGCCCATTGCTGGTCTAGAGTGATTTTTAAATAGAGTTTCTCTTTCTAACTCCTGCTTCTGAGTTTTGGTGGAAATACATAGAAATGCTGATGACTTATGTGGGTTTATTCTGTATCCTGTAACTTTACTAAAGTTGTTAGTTATTTCCATTAGCCTTTTAGTTGATTTTCTGGGGTTCTTTAAGTACACCATCACATCTTCTGCAAAGAGTGGTAGTTTAGCCTCTGCATTGCCTACTTTAATTCCTTCAATTTCTTTTTCTTCACTAATTGCTACTGCTAGAGTTTCTAGTACAATATTGAATAAAAGAGGTGATAATGGGCATCCTTGGTTCACTCCTGATATTCAGGAAGGCTTCTAACTTGTCCCCATTGTAGATGATACTTCCTGATAGTTTTAAATATATACTGTTTATTATTTTGAGAAATGGCCCTTCTATTCCTATACTTTCTTGTGTTTTCAATAGGAATGGGTGTTGTATTTTGTCAAAGGCTTTTTCTGTGTCTATTGAGATAATCACGTGATTTTTGTTGGTTTGATAAATCCTAACTGATCATAGTGGATAATCCTCATGATCATTTGCTGGAATCTTTTTGCTAGTATTCTATTTAAGATTTTTGCAACTATATTCATTAAGGTGATTGGTTTGTAGTTTTTTTTTTTTTCTCTTGGTTTTTGGTCTGCCTGGCTTTGGAATCAGTACCATATTAGTGTCATAAAAGAAATTTGGTAAAACTCCTTCTTTGCTTATTATGTCAAATAATTTGTATAGTATTGGGACTATTTGTTCTTTGAAGGTTTGATAGAATTCACTTGAGAATTCATTTGGCCCTGACAATTTTGTCTTAGGAAGTTCCTTGATGGCTTCTGAGATGGGATTGTTTAAGAATTCTATTTCCTCTTTTGTTAATCTAGGAAATTTATATTTTTGTAAATATATACCCATTTCACCTAGATTGTCATATTTATTGCCATATAATTGAGCAAAGTAGCTCTTAATAATTGCCTTAATTTTCTCTTCATTAGAGGTGAGATTACCTCTTTCATCTTTGAAACTGTTAATTTTATTTTTTCTTTCTTTTTTATTAGATTGACTAGTACTTTATCTATTTTATTTTGTTTTTTTCAAAGTACCAGCTCCTAGTCTTATTGATTAGTTCAATAGTTCTTTTATTTTCAATTTGATTAATTTCTCTAATTTTTAGGATTTCAAATTTGTTTTTTTTCTGGGAATTTTTAATTTGTTCTCTTTCTAATTTTTTAAGTTGCAAGCCCAATTCATTGATCTCTGCCCTCTCTATTTTCTTGATATATGCACTCAGCAATATAATTTCCCCTGAGTACTGCTTTGACTGTATTCCATAGGTTTTGGTATGATGTCTCCTCATTGTTATTCTCTTTAATGAAGTCTGTAATTATTTCTTATGATTTCTTCTTTGACCCACTTGTTTTGAAAATTTAGATTATTTGGTTATCAATTAATTTAAAATTTGCCTTTCCGTGGACACTTGTTAAATATAATTTTTACCACATTGTGATTTGGAAAAGTACCATTTATTATTTCTGCATTTCTGCATTTGTTTGCAATATTTCTATGCCCTACTACATGGTCAGTCTTTGTATATATACTATATACTGCTGAGAAGAAGGTATATTCCTTTTATCCCTGTTCACTCTAAATTTTCTAGCATTTCATTTACTTCCCTTACTTCTTTCTCATTTATTTTTTGGTTCAATTTATCTAGTTCTGAAAGGGGAAGTTTAAGATCTCCCACTAGTATGATCTTACTATCAATCTCCTCCTTGAGCTCCTTCAATTTTTCCTTTAGAAATCTAGATGCTATATCATTTGGTGCTTAAATATTTTGTAATGCTATTACTTAATTTTTTTATAGTACCTTTTAGAAAAATATAATTTCCTTCCTTATCTCTTTTAATCAGATCGATTTCTACTTTGGCTTTGTCTGGTATCATGATTGCTACTCTTGGTTATTTTTATTTTAGAAGATGCATAATATATTCTGCTCCAGCCTTTTACCTTGAATCTGTGTGTGTCATCTTGCCTCAAATGTATTTCTTGTAAACAATATATAGTAGGATTCTGTTTTTCAACCCAATCTGCTATTTGCTTCACTTTAATGGGTGAGTTCATCTCATTCACATTTAAAGTTACAATTACTAACTGAGAATTGCCCTCCATTGTATTATCCCCTTTGGATCCTGCTCTATTCTCTTTCACTCTGTTTTTCCTCACCAGTGTTTGTCTTTTTGTCATTTTCCCCCATTTCCTTCTCCCTTCAATTATTCCCCACTGTCCTTGTCTTGTTCCCCTTCTACTTCCCTGTAGGGTAAGATAGAATGCTACGTCCTAGTGAATATACTCATTTTCACATCTCTGATCCAATTACAAAGAGAGTAAAGTTTAAGCATTACCTATCATCACCCTTATCCTCCCCTCTCTGTATTGATTTTTCTCACCTCTTTATGTAATATAATTTATCCCATTCTTTCTCTCCCTTCCCTTTTCTCCCAGTGCAACATGTCATTCATATACATATATATCATATACCTACATATTGTTCCATATCATTACATTTACATATACATATCATCATATATCATCATATACATGATATTATCATAATCAGCTAACTTTCCCACCCTCTTTCTGAGTAAATTCCTCCTATCTTCTCTACTACTGTGAGTAATTTTTGAGAATTATAGAAATCTTCTTTCCGTGTAGACATATAGATGTTTTTACCTTAATGAGTCCTTTAAATTTTCTCTTTCTTATTTACCTTTCTGGACTTCTCTTGTATCTCATATTTGTGCCTTCAAATTTTTTGTTTAGTTCTGGCTTATTCCTTAGGAATGCTTAGAAATCTTCTATCTTATTGAATAACCATTTTTACCCCTGAAAGAGTATACTCAATTTTTATTGATTTGTGACTCTGGATTGTAAACCCAAATCTCTGGCCTTTCTGAATATTATATTCCATGTCTTCTGATCCTTCTACAGAAGCTGCTAGGTTCTGAGTGATCCTGATTGTAGCTCCATAGTATTTGAATACTTTCTTCCTGGCTGCTTGAAGTACTTTCTTCCTTTGGCTTGGTGGCTGTTGAATTTGGCTATTACATTCCTAGAAGTTGTCAATTGAGAATTTCTTTCTGGAGGTGATCTGTGCATTATTTCTATTTCAATTTTATTTTCTTATTCAAGGATCTCTGGGCAGTTTTCTTTGATAATTTCTCATAATATAAGATCCAAGGTTTTTTCTTCATCATGACTTTCAGGTAATCCAATAATTTCTCAGATTGCCTCTTCTGGACCTGTTTTCTAGGTCAGCTATTTTTTCAATAAGATATTTGATGTTTTCCTCTTTTCTCATTCATTTGATTCTACTTTATTGTTTCTTGATTTCCCATGAAATCTTTAGAGTCTAGCTGGTCAGTTCTGATTTTTAAACCTGGTTTCCTCTTTCAGTTTTTGGTTCTCCTTTTTCAATTGGCCCATTTTGTCTTGTGTCACTTTCATTTCTTTCCCCCACCCTTCCTCTATAATTGGGTTTTTAAGTCTTTTTTGAGCTCTTCCAGAATCTTGTGTCCAATCCATATTTTTCTTTTGGATTTTCAGTGTGTTTCCTTTGCTTGCACTGTACCTTTCTGTGTCTGCACCTTGTTCTTTGTCTCCATAAAAAGTCTTCAATGTTAGGTGCTTTTTTGATTTTTTTGTCATTTTTCCTATCTAATTATAGGTAGGCTATATTTTCTAGAGAGTTGGGGTACCCTCTTAAACTTTGGTCCTTCCTTAATGTTATTTTCAGCTTATTTTCTTGTTTGTTACTAGTTTACCAGATGGTCTGAGAGCTGAGAGCTCTGAGAGTCCCCTCCCCATGCTGATTCAATTGACCCTTGAGATGCTGATAACTCAAAGACTTTCCTCAGGCTTGGGTGTAAGCTTTTGATCTTAGTCTGAACTTGATTAGGTCAGGTGTTGATCAGATTCTAGCCCCAGGCTTAGGCTCACATTTTTTTTCATCTCAAGGTGTTCTTTATTCAATCAGGCATACTCTTGATTGCCCTGTCCTGGAGCTCCATCCTTAGTTTTGGGCAAAGAGGTCCTAGGGAAGCTCCCCCTAAGAACTGTGTCCTCACCCCAAGGCTAGACTGGGATTCCTGACTTCACTCTGGGCCCATGTGGATAAGCCCCCTTTGACCCAGATTGCCCTTGGCTGGGACTCTGGACTTCTCCACAGGTTTGGAATTTCAAGGGGTGTTAGTTGGCTTAGACCTCTTTTTGCCCAGCAGGATCTCAGGATCGGATTTAGCTTAGCTGTAAGTTCAGAACCTATGGTAGCACATGTGTGGGGCAGTGGGGGTGTGGTTTGTTCTTGGCTTCCTCTTCACTTGCTGCTATGCCCCCTGCTAGCTCCACTACCCTCTCACCTCTGTTCCCCAGATGATCTCTCCTACCTTTTGGGTTTTTTTAAGGTTGTTTCCCTCTGTCTCTGTTGGTTCTTTCACTTCTATATTCATTTTATGGTAATGTTTTACTCTTGGTCTGAGAGGATTTTTGTGGTGAAACAGTGAGCTGTTGCCCTAGATACTCCTCCATCTTGGTTCCACCCCCTCTCTTTAGGTTATTGTAACACTCCCTTGACTGGTAAATATTTTTAAAACAAAGTTAACTTGACTAACACTGTGGCTGTTTCTGGCAAACTGTCCATTTGCCTCATGTATTGGCTGTATTGTGAGCTCAAGCACTTAGAGATTCCTGGATAAGATTTAATTTATTTATGGTAGTATTGCCACCTTTCTAAGGATAGGGCAATGTAATCTGAGCCAAGGGCTTTAGCTCTCAGTTAGCACATTCCTTTTATGTCCTAACATAAAAAGAGAAAAAGAGAAATGAATCTATAAACCCAAAAATATAATAATATAATTTGATTAAAGAATCATGAAATCTTGGTGTTGGAAGGGCCTAAGAAGCATTGATTCTAGCCTATGTAAGAAATATTTCTTTACCAGCATACCCAATAAATGGTCATAGAGTCTTTTCTCAATGAATTCTAGTGAGAGAGATGCACCAACCCTGTACCTGACTGTTCCCCCAACCCAATGAAATCCATTCCATTTGTATGTGGCTATGATTATTAAAATTATCTTTCTTAAGTACAGCTCTTCTCAAGTTTCATTCATTATTTCTGCTTCTGTCCTCTTGTGGCCATGCACATGAAATCTAATCCATTTTCCCCATCACAGTCCTTTTCCTTGAAGATAATTATCTTATCATTGTACAACTTTCTCTTCTCCCATGTAAACATCCAAAGTTCCTTCAACTGGTCCACATGTAGAATTCTATTAAGGTCTTTTCCCATCAAAATTGCCCCTACCTCCTTGCCTCAAATTTTCTCTATCTCATCAATATCTTTCCTAAAAAGTAGTTCTCTAAGTTGAATATAATATTCTAGATGTGGTATGACCATGCCAGTGTACTAACCAAACAATCAATAAACATTTTTGTGGTACCTATTATGTTCCAGGCACTTAAAAAGAACTGAGGATACAAAAAGGGACAAAAGACAGCTCCTTCCCTCAAGGAACTTACAGTCTAATAGAGGAGAAAACATGCAAACAGATGTCTAAAAAATAAAATAAAAATAAATTAGATAATTTAACTAGGATAAATTAGAGAAAATAACAGAAAGAAGGCATTAGAATTAAAAGGGCCTGGGGAAGTTTTCCTCTCCAAAGAAGTCTATGAGTATATTTTTGAAGCTTCCATATTATACTGTTGACTTATATTGAGTTTAGCTCCATTCAAAACGCCTGTTCTTTCTTGGACAAATATCCATCTAGCCAAAACTCACCCATCTTGTACTTATTTTTTGTTTTTAATATTTTTACATATTGATACAATTTTTAATAAATGTTTTCTGATGTTTTCTGATCTATGCCCTCTCTTTCCCTCCAACCCTCCACAGTCCCCAAGGTGGCAGGTCGATGATGTAGGTTGATATAAGCTGTATTGATTGGACTGTACATGTGTTATCATACAATACATATTTCTATGTTCATCATGTTGTGAAAGAAGGCACATATTGCTTACAATAAGGTGAAGAATGTATGCTTCCATCTGCATTCAAACACATTCATTTCCTTCTATGGCAGTGGATAGCTTTTTTCATCACAAGTTCCTTGCAGTTGTCCTGGATGCTTGCTTTGCTAATAATAGTTTATTCACTCAGTTTATCATCATACATTATTGTCATGCTTGCTCTACCCTTTATGAAAGTATTGTTAGGTAGAAGAAAGAAGATTCTAGAAATTTTAGCAAGCACAGTGTTTTAGCTAAAATCCTGGGGGGAGGGACACTGTCTGGAGTTGGAGGTGGTAAAGAAGAGCCTCATCTATAGTCTTGGCTAGGATTTCTCCCCTACCTCCTTGGCAGGAAAAGTGCATTTTGAGCTTCAAAAGGTCTGGGACTCTTTGGATTTCCCCTCTTCCCATCAGCATCCTAGCATTATCCCTCTGGGAAAACTGCAATTATCAGCAGTCTTTGTGTCAGGGGCCAAAGACAGACTTGATGTAGATTCACTCTGGTTAAGGGTATTTACTGAGCATTGTGAAAATGGAAAAAAGAGAAATAGAATCTATGAGTTACCCCTTTGTCACATGTGATGTCCTAGCTTGAACCCACTCACCCCCAGAATTTAACTGTATTTAAGGGAACATATTTTAAAGACTTTGAGGGGAATAATTATTTTTTACCAGGTATAATTGCTGAACTATCTCAGTAAACGCCCTTTTATAAAAGCTACTTAAGATTAACTGACTAAACAGATTCTTAAATGATAATCTTGGGCAAGAAGGTGCACTTTTTGAGACTAGAGACTTTGGTATTAAAAAGTCACATACCCCAATCCCCTTCCCCTGAGTCCTCAACTCTGAGAGAGAACTGTGGCCAAGCTCAGTGGGATTTAGGATGAGCTGAGCATGATAAGAGCTTATGTCAAAAGTATAGCAAAGACCATTTGAGGCTGCTCATTTCATAATTTGGAGAAGCTAACAGAGCAGACCTTTGTGTACTTCTGTACCTTTGAAGATTCTTCAGTTTTTAATCACAGTGTCTCAAATTCTCCAGGCATTATAATTTAGAAGTTGAGATTTGCCATAGGCTGAGTCTTAGCACACATAGGCTTCTTAGCCTAAAGGGAACCTTGGGAAGAGGCTTTTGGTTCATAGTGTCCTATTTCCAAACCACAAGCTGTGATTTAAACCAAAATCTGGATCCTCTGGAGGCACCATGGCAGGTCCTGTTCAGAGCATCTTCATAGCTCAGACCATAAATTGTCCTCTACCGACAGGCTAGATGGTAGGAAGCCAGAAGTCAAAGAGGGAAAACCATTTTTTATTCTCTTCAGAGGCTGTGCTTTTGGGGAACAGGATTTATAGTTAAAAAGCATGAATATAGTTTATGACTCTTTTCAAGCAAAAAAAAAGTACCATTTAGGTTCTGGTGAATATTCTTATAGAATTTAGAACTATAAGGGCCATAGAGTTTGCCTAGTCCAACTCTTTACCCTCACCCCCACCCAATTTCACAAAAGAGGAAATTGAGGCCTAAAGAAATGAAATCACTATAGTCCAAGTTAACATGAGTATCAATCATTCAACAAACATTCATTAAGCATCTGCTCTGTGTTAAATATTGTAGTAAGCACTAGGGAAACAAATACCAAGGATGAAACTTTCCCTACTCTCAATAATATCGCATTCTAAGGAAAGAGACAAGAGGTTGATAATAAAAATAATAATGATGATGATGATGAAGAGGAAAATTAGCATTTAACTTGTTCTTCCAAGCTTGCAAAATACTTTACAATCTTATTTCATTTGATCTCCACAACAACTCTGGAAGCTAAATGCATATTGTTCTCATTTTATGTATGAAGAAACTGTGGGGGACAAAAGGTTGTGATTTTTCAAGGATCACAGGTCTAGTTAATGTCTTAAGAAGGATAGGAATTCATGTATTCCTAACTTTAAATTTTAACATTATCAATTGAGTCACTTATTTGTCCCTTGCATGCACCTCGCATGCTTGCGCACGTGTGTGTGTGTGTGTGTGTGTGTGTGTGTGTGTGTGTGTGTGTCCTCAGGGGATATATAGATAGATAGACAGGCAGATAGATTAAGTAGATGAGATAGGTGGTTGGATGGATGGACAGACAGATGGACAGGCAGACAGACAGACAAACAGATAGAGAAATAGCTAGATGATAGATTAGATGGATGGATGGATGGATGGATGGATGGATGGATAGATGGACAGATGGGCAGACAGATATGCAGATACACAGATAGATGGATAGATAGATGGACAGATAGATAGACAGACAGATACAGACAGATAGATAGACAGATAGCTATAGCTCAGGGATGCTTTTTCATATTTTGTTACAAATATTAATATACCAAGAAGACAGACAGACAGATAGAGACAGAGAAAGAGATACAGAGATATGATAGATATAGATAGATAGATAGATAGATAGATAGATAGATAGATAGATAGATAGACTAAAGATGAAGGAAAATCCTCACCATTTCTTTCTCATAGCTCCTAACATGGAGGTATCCTTGGAGCACATACCCTGTCCTTGAAAGATTGGGCAGGAGAGAAAGAATGGAGGGCAAAGACAAACTTCTTGGTACAAAGATGCGTTAGTGTGATTTATTCAAGCACAAGTGTGTGTATGTGTCTATAAACATCATATATATATAATATATATAATTACATATATTTCTAAACAGCAAAACAAATATAGAGGAATGATTGTGTATATATCTGTGTGCATATGTATATACACATACATATACATTCTACATAATATGTATACACACATATCTTATGTATAAACACATGTCAAAGCAGATACAAAACTAAATATAAACTCAATAAATGTAAAATATATAAATATAAGGGAGTCAACGTAGGAAAGTATTATCCATTAACGGGATCTAGAAAGACTTCAAGCCGAAAATGTTCGTGCAACTTCCTCTTAAAGAAAGAGAATTCTCTGGGGGAGAATAGAGGAAGGAGAAAGGGCATTCCAGGCATAAGGTTTTATTAGGACAGAGGTTCAGGCATGAGAGATAAGAGTTATGTATATTAAATAAAGAAAAGTTTGACCGAATGTGCTCCTCCTGGGCAGGGCTTGTATTTGTTTGTTTGTTTTTTCTCCTCAGCACTTATTGGCACAGTGCTTGGCACATAGTTAAGTGTTTAATAAATGGCTGTTGAATGACTGACAGGATGAGAGAGGGTAAATAATATACAATGAGTCTAGAAAGACAGGCTAGGGTCCCATTGTGAAGAATACTAAAAGCTAAAAAGAGGAGCTTATATATTACTGGGTAGGGGAGTTATATAGCCATATCTGTACTTGAGGAAAGTGTTTTGAAGGTGGACTAGAATAAGGCAAAACTTGAAGCAAGGAAAGAGCTCCTTTAGGCAAAAGGTGATGAGGTCCCACACTAACATGGTGGTCATGTGAGTAGAGAGAAGAGGATGTAAGAAATGATGTGGACTTAGAAATGGCAAGATTTGGCAACTGATTAGATGTGGTGCAAAGGAAAATAAGGAATAATGCTGTAGGTAGTCAGCAGCAGAAAAAAATATCTGAGCCCAGGAATACTTGATTCCATTTCTTGTTCTTTCATAAACACTATAGTTTCTTAGCTTGACTTTCAAGTAGAAATCCAAAGTGCCTGTGTTAGCCTGCAGGGAGGGCAGTCACTCAGCCAACGCCAAGCCAGAGCAGGAAAGCATGTGCTGATTTAGACCCAGTCTTCAACCACATCCCATCATTCCTTACCAATGTTCCCATTGCCTCAGGTTTTCCCCTGTTCATTGCGAGATGACAATGATCAAATCTCAGAAGCTAATACCTTCTTGGCTTGTTAATGAGTGTCAATAACTTTACTCTTCCATTGAGTGCTTTGCAACTGGCCTTTTTGGACACAGTGTTTCTGCAACAGAAGAGGCAAAGTAGTTCAGTTCAAAGGATATTTGATGTGAATCAATAAGCATTTATTAAGCACCTCCTATGTACCCCAAACTCTGCTAGGCTGGGGATATAAAACATAGAGCAATCCCTACTCTTAAAGAGTTTACATCCTATGGGAGGCAATAAGAATGTACTTAAAAAAAAGTAAAATTCTGCTCCTTTGTTATAGAAACAATTTAGTAGCTGAAAGGATTGGTAAGAGAACATTTGTATGAGAAACACTAGTAAAAATCAGCTTGAGAATAAACATACAATTCAAAAAAAAATTTTAAGAAAAAAAATTCTGTTCTGAGAACACCAGTGAAATTTGCCCCTCAGATAAAAGTATTCAGAGGATTTGTTTGAAGATAAAACTGATAAGGTTAAAGATGGTCACCATCAGCTCATTTAAATATTATTTTTCAGAATTTTGAAGCTTATAAATTATAAAATATATATCAAATAACCAGGTTATTTGGAATGTTTACATAAAGACAGTGTCATAATTAATGAAAAGTTAAACTGTTTGATTCAACACCATAAATTAGAGATGGGTTACTGCCCATGAAGAGGCCTTGATTTCAAGTATTAGAAGCTAGAAATGAGTGAATGAGATAAGCTATGTGTAGGAATAGTCCAAAGAAAATAGAAGGCAGAATATAAGACGAATTAGCAAAATCCTTGAGTTGAAGAGGCTGATTAGAACAGATAGGCTCTACTTTTGGAAAGGTTTTGCTTCAGTGTATATCAACTGGGTGAAAAAAAGGCAATATTACCCTTGTAGTATCATCAACAGCCTAAAGGGGAAACTTCTCTGGCATGTTTCTATGTTGTCTTTTACTATCCTCTCTGAATTAAGGGGAGTGGAGGGAAATAAGAGGAAAAGAAGTTTTGTATCTATTTTACTCTCAGCTGGGCTGATTGGAAAATAGGTATGGTTTGATTGAGATGTGACTGAAGAAAACATAGTACCTTGTTATTTTAAGATCTAGTTCAAAAAAGGCTATAGTTCTGTTTCTATCTACAGATTGAAATAAAAAACTCCTTAGAGCCCCAGAGGAGATCTTGGCAGTTCTCCAGCTTAAGAGAATATCCTGTTACTTAAATAGCTTGACACTAACTGAACATATTGCCAACAGTAGCTATGTGCTAAAAGAATTAGACATCATTTCAATAGTGGAGTGGCTTTATCCAAAAGGAGAGTTGTGGGTACTGGAAGGGGAGCATCTATCAGAAAAGTAATTTGGCTCAACAGATAATGAATGGTAAAAATGTTCCTAAAAAGATGAAGGGAGGCAGCTAGGTAGCTCAGTGGATAGAGAGCCATGCCTGGAGATGGAGGTCCTGGGTTTAAATTTGACCACAGATCTTGCCTAACTGTGTGATCCTGGTTAAGTCACTTAAATTGACTAGTCCTTACTATTTTTCTGCCTTAGTTTTGATTAACAGAAGGTAAGAGACTATGAAAAAAATTTAAAGATGAAGGACACCAAAATTGGTAGACTAAAGTCATGATTTTGCCTATAGTACATGAGTTTTCCTATTCATATGCCTCACTGTTAATTTTTTCTAAGCATATGTCCACTTCCATCAATGCATATTCCTTGAGAGAAGAGAATTACTTAGGTTTATGCAATAACTATTATATTTTAATTATTATTATTTGCTTTCTAATGGGGAAGGTTCATGATTATTATTCATTTTGACTCATTATTTAGTATACATTCAATGCTTATGAGTAAATATTTCAATTCCCAGGCTACATGGAAAACAAGACAGGGGTAAGCTACTTTCTCCAATCTTAACAACCTATGAAACTTCTCCAAAAAATTATGCACAGGAGATAAAAGAATATCATCAATCTCCAAGGTCTAAGAACTCTGAGGTAAAAATCAAACAAAGAAGGCTAATAACACACTCACTTGGAACCCATTATCCCAACATCCACCATGCTATGGTAGGACTGCACAAGCTATTTAATGAACATGAAACTCAACTCTGCTCTACTCTGTCTCGATCCTTAAGGTTGCTGGAGAAAACCAAAAGGCAGAAGATTGCTCTGTCTGGGACTGTGATGTGTTTGTTCTCTGGGTCATAATAGTAATTAGAGAAATAAAGAATGGAGAGAACTGTGCCAAGATGCATGTGCATCTTGATAAGAGAGGTAAATGAAATTTTAGAAAAATTAGAGTTAATAGATATATGGAGGAAAATAGAGACAAAAAGGAATACATCTTCTTTTCAGCTGCCCATGGAACATTCACAAAGATTGAACATGTACTAGGACATAGAAACATGGCAAACAAATGCAAAAAAGCAAAAATAATAAATGCAACCTTATCAGATCATAATACAATAAAAAGAGTTATTAGCAATGATACATGGACAGGCAAACCAAAAACTAATTGGAAATTAAGTAATGTGATTCTCTAAAATAAGTTAGTTAAAGAACAAATCATAGAAACAATTAATACTTTCATTGAAGAGAATGACAATGATGAGACTTCTTTCCAAAACCTATGGGATGCACCCAAATGAGTATTAAGGAGGATATTTATATCATTGAGTGAGTTTATTAACAAATTAGGGAGGCCAGAGGTCAGTGAATTGGGCATGCAAATTAAAAAATAGAAAGTGAACAAATTAAAAATCCCCAGATGAAAACTAAATTAGAAATACTAAAAATCAAAGGAGAAATTAATAAAATCAAAAGTAAAAGAACTATTGAATTAATAAATAAGACTAAAATCTGGTATTTTGAAAAAACAGATAAAATAGACAAAGTATTGGTGAATCTAATTAAAAAAAGGAAAGAAGAAAACCAAATCATCAGTATCAAAGATGAAAAGAGAAACCTCACCTCTAATGAAGAGAAAATTAAGGTAATCATTAAAAACTATTTTGCCCAATTACATGGCAATAAATATAGCAATCTAGGTGATATGGATGAATATTTACAAAAACATAAATTGCCTAGATTAACAAAAGAAGAAATAGAATACTTAAAAAATCCCATATCAGAAAAAGAAATTGAATAAGCCATCAAAGAAATCCCTAAGAAAAAAATCACCAGGGCCTGATGGATTCACAAGTGAATTCTATCAAACATTCAAAGAACAACTAATACCAATATTATACAAATTGTTTGACATAATAAGCAAATAAGGAGTTCTACAAAATTCCTTTTATGATATTAATATGATATGGATTCCAAAGCCAGGCATATTAAAAACAGAGAAAGAAAACTACAGACCAATCTCCCTAATGAACATAGATACAAAAATCTTAAATAGAATACTAGTAAAAAGACTCCAGTAAGTGATCATGAGAGTTATCCATCATTATTAGGTGGGGTTTATACGAGGAATGCAAGGATGGTTCAACATTAGGAAAACCATCCACATAATTGACTATATCAACAAGCTAACAAACAAACATCACATGATTAACTCAATAGATGCTGAAAAAGCCTTTGACAAAACACAACATCCATTCCTATTGAAAACACTAGAAAGTATAGGAATAGAAGGACCTTTCCTAAAAATAATAAACAGTATATATCTAATACCATCAACAAGCATCATATGCAAAGGGGATAAATTAGGAGCCTTCCCAATAAGATCAGGAGTGAAACAAGGATGCCCATAATCACCTCTATTATTTAACATTATACTGGAAACACTAGCAGTAGCAATTAGAGAAGAAAAAGAAATTGAAGGCATTAAAATAGGCCATGAGGAGACCAAGCTTTCACTCTTTGCAGATGACATGATGGTCTACTTAAAAATCCTAGAGAATCAACTAAAAAGCTAGTGGAAATAATCAAGAACTTTAACAAAGTTTCAGGATACAAAATAAATGCACATAAATCATCAGCATTTCTATATATTTCCAACACACATCAGCAGCAAGAGGTATAAAGAGAAATACCATTTAAAATCACCCTAGGCAATATAAAATACTTAGGAATCTATCTACCAAAACAAACACAGGAATTATACAAACACAACTACAAAACACTTTCCAAACAATTAAAACTAGATCTTAGAGACATGAGGTCCTAGGTTCAAACCCAGCCTCAGCCACTTCCCAGCTGTGTGACCCTGGGCAAGTCACTTGACCCCCATTGCCCACCCTTACCACTCTTCCACCTATGAGACAATACACCGAAGTACAAGGGTTGGAAAAAAAAAACTAGATCTAAACAATTTGAAAAACATTCACTACTCATGGGTAGGATGAGCTAACATAAGAAAAATGACGATCCTACCCAAATATTTACTTATTTAGTGCCATACCTATCAAACTACCAAAAAACATTTTTTTACTAAATTAGAAAAAACTATAACAAAGTTCATTTGGAATAACAAAAGATCAAGAATATCAAGGGAAATAATGAAAAAAAAAAAACGTGAAGGAAGGCGGCCTAATAGTACCAGATATTAAACTGTACTATAAAACAGTGGTCATAAAAACAGTATTGTACTGGCTAAGAGACAGTGGAATAGACTTGGAGTAAGTGATGTCAGCAAGACAGTGTATGATAAATCCAAAGAGCCCATCTTTTGGGACAAAAACCCACTATTTGAAAAAAACTGCTGGGAAAATTGGAAAACAATATGGGGCAGATTAAATTTAGATCAACATCTCACACCCTACCCCAAGATAAATTCAGAATGGGTGAATGACTTGAATATAAAGAAGGAAACTATAAGTAAATTAGGCAAACACAGAATCATATACTTGTCGGATCTCTGGGAAAGAAAAGATTTTACAACCAAGAAACAGAAAAAAATTACAAAATGTAAAATAAATAGTATTATTACATTAAATTAAAAAGCTTTTGTACAAAAGAAAAAAACAATACAACCAAAATCAGAAGGGAAACAACAAACTGGAAAAAAATCTTTGTACCAAAAAATTTGGACAAATGTCTAATTACTCAAATATAAAAGTTGCTAAATCAATTGTACAAAAAATCAAGCCATTCCCCAATTAATAAATGGGCAAGGGACATGAATAGGCAATTTTCAGATAAAGAAATCAAAACTATCAATAAGCACATGAGAAAGTGTTCTAAATCTCTAATAATTAGAGAAATGCAAATCAAAACAACTCTGAGGTATCACCTCACACCTAACAGACTGACTAAAATGACAGCAGTGGAGACTAATTAATACTGGAGGGGATGTGGCAAAATTGAGATATTAATGCATTGCTGTTGGAGTTGTGAACTGATCCAACCATTCTGGATAGCAATTTGGAACTATGCCCAAAGAGCTCTAAAAGATTGCCTGCCCTTTGATCCAGCCATACCATTGCTGGGTTTGTACCCCAAAGAGATCATAGATAAAAAGACTTGTACAAAAATATTGCCATACTCTTTGTGGTGGCAAAAAAACTGGAAAATGAGGGTATGCCCTTCCATTGGGGAATGGCTGAACAAATTGTGGTATATGCTGATTATGGAATACTATTGTGCTCAAACGAATAATACACTGGAGGAATTCCATATGAACTAGAATGACCTCCAGGAATTGATGCAGAGTGAAAGGAGCAGAACCAGAAGAACATTTTACATAAAGACTGATACACTGTGGTAAAATTGAATGTAATGGAGTCCTGTACTAGCAGAAATGCTATGATCTGGGACAATTCTGAGGGACTTATGGAAAAGAATGCTACCCACATTTAGAGGAATAACTACAGGAGAGGAAACACAGAAGAACCACAACTGCTTGAACATATGTTTGATATGTACATGATTTGGGATGTAGACTCCAAACAACCACCCCAGTGCAACTATTAATAATATGGCAATTGGTCTTGATCAATGACACATCTAAAAACCAGTAAAAATGCACATCAGCTGGGGATTGGGGTTTTGAAGGGGAAGGGAAAGTAAGAACATGAATCATGTAACCATGGAAAATTTTTCTAAAAAATAAAATTTCAAAAAAAAAAAGAAGTCATTGGTAAATCTGGAGAGATATTAATTGAGTAATATGATTGAAGGGCAACTAGTGGCACAATGGATAGAGTTCTGGACCTGCAATCAGGAAGACTTCTTCATGAATTCAAATTTGGCTTCAGACACTTACTAGATGTGTGACCCTAGGTAAGTCACTTAACCTTGTTTGCCTCCATTTCCTCTTGTATAAAATGAGTTGGAGAAGGAAGCAGCAAACCATTCAAGTATGTATCCGAAGAAAAGTCCTAATGGGGTCACAAAGAGTTGGATGGACATGTTTGAAAATGACTGAACAACAACCAATGAAATTATAAGCTAGTTTGCAAAAGGGTTAAAAAGAAAGAAGAAAGGAAGAAGAGGCAATGAGTTTAGAAAGACTTTTCTAGGACTATAAATGCTAAAATGCTCTGAAGTAATAGGACCATATTAAAATCCCACCTCTGACTGTTACTATATTTGACCTTTCAGTAAAACACTTAACCTCTCTGGGCCTCAGTTTTCTGACGTATAAAATGAAGGAGTTGAACTAGATGACTTCTGTGGTTCCATTAATCTATAAATATATGTTCCTATGAGTCTACCTAGAGGGATTTGCTTAACTAAGGTAGGAGGTCTTTGTGGCACCCCTTCTAGTCTCTGAATACATGCACAATACCCTGGTCACCAAAGATGCAGAGGGAGGAAGAACATCTCCTTCTGTAACCCAAACATCACATCTCTGAGACCAATTAGTAGTTACATGGTTTAAGAGAAACTGAGCAAATATTTCCTTGCAGTCTACTCAAGTGTCTGATATCTCACCATTAAAAATCCATTATTGGAAAAGAACTAGAAATTGAGGGGCTATTCATCAATTGGTGAATTCCAAACAAGTTATAACGTTTGACTGAAATGGAATACTACTATGTCAAAAGAAATTTCAAGCAGGCTAATTTTCTAAATGGAAAGACCTACATGAAATTGTGGAGAATGAAATGAGCAAAACCAAAAGAACATTATATACAGCAACAGAAATACTATTTGAAGAATGACTTGTATAGGTCCACCTCCAGAGAAAAAATTGACAAATAGAAATAAGCAAGACATAATTTTATATATATATATATATATACATATATATATATCTTTTTGTCAAATGAGGTCTTCTGTAGGGGATGGAGTAGGAATTTTAATGTAACAAATATTTTTAAAATCCATTCTTTAGGGTAAAGGCATTGGCTCTTCCTAGGTGTCCCAGATAAAATGAAATGCCCTTTGAGGTATGAGATAGGAATCTGTTAATAACAAAGTAGGAACAGTTTACCTGATCACAGGACCTAGATTAAAATCCTGTTTCTGCCTCTGTGATGTGGGGTGAGTTACTCTACATTTCTTGGACTCAGTTTCTTTGTCTTTAAAATGATGCCATATCCAGTAACCTCTGAGGTTCCTTCCAATTTTAAAAGCATGTTCCCAAGAATCTATTATTACTTTTCCCTGAGGGATAACCAACCTAGTCACAGACTTAAGAAGGTTCAGAAAACCAAAGTCTCATACAAGGGAACATGGAGGTCACCAGAAGACAGTAAAGCAAGCCAGCTTTATGGAGGGGAAATGCTGAAAAAATGAAAGACAGTCAGGGTGAATAATAGAATTGAGTTAATTTGAATGGGTCTATAGAGGGAATTGAGCACTAGATGTAGATTATGCAGTATGGCTTTTCATATGGTTCTTCTCTCAGCCTAATAGAACTAACCATTGAGGGTACAGAGGTAGGAGCAAGAATGTAAGTCAAAGTTCATGCTGTGGGGACCATTGGAGAAATTAGCAGCAAGATGAAAGTCCCATTCCCCAATGGGGAAAAAGGAGGCTTTGGTTATTATTTCAGGTTTTACCTGACAGTGAATTCAGGAAGCTTTTGAGCTTCCCTAAGTCTTCATTTAGAATGATGGGAAATTAGCTGTATTCCTCACAGACCTCAAGGGAACTGACACAAGATAGGTCAGTTTTAACGTGTAGGAATAGGGGAGAGGAATATCAGAGCAAAGGGTGTGGGACTTAAAAATCAGCCTGACAGGCTACTGAACTATTTCTAGCTTGGGCAAGCTGCTTCTTAGCCCCCACCTTGTTCAGTCTCCTGAAACCCCCAAAAGAATGTTTTCCAGCACATAAATGTCTTCCTTATCTCCCCCCCATGATAGGCCTAAAATTAACCTCCAGGCCAAATAGTTCCCAACATGTAAATGTCTTCCTTATCTCCCCTTGATGGACAGATGCCAGATGCTTCCTGACCCCTGACACTAACACCCCCTTGATGGATGGTTGTCAGGTGCTTTCTGACTCCCTGTCCCTGGCAGCCCCTTGATGATTACCAGATGCTTCCTAATATCTCTCCTTGATGACATGTGTTCCAACCCCCTTTCCACAACATTTCTATATAAACCCTTGGCTGAAAGAAGCTATGTGGTCAGTCAGGCAAACTTCTCTCTGCCTACTGATCCTAGCACCATGCTAGCCAATAAATGAGCCTCTTCTTACATATTGCATTGTCAGTGTGATTCTTCCTGCCATGACTGAATCAGGGCCAGACCTTAAAATCTGGGCACAACAAGGGCATAAGGGCAGAACTAGTAACATAAAAAACTGGGGAGGAAAAGTACAGCAAATGGAAAGGGAAGTGAGTGTCCCAACCTGAGTACTCCCAACTTTGGGGAAAGCTATTAGACAGGGAGTAATGACAATATCAAGTGTTATAGGGGATTCTGAGAGATGTTATGGGGATTTGGATGGATGTTATAAGGGACTTGGAAGGTAGGTAATATGGGTTGCAGGTAGGATGTAATAGGGAGGTTAAGCCTGAAGCTAGGGGTAATAACTGGTAGGATCAGGGAACAAGACAAAGCAAGGGATCCAAGTCTGAAGGTATCCAAGTGAATATTCTAGGTAATAGGGAAGTTAAGGCAATATATTGGATAAGGAAGGTTCACTGATGAAGAATGGCAGCTTAGGAGGTAGGAGAAAATGAGGGAATGTCTGAAGTCAGGGAGTATAACACTGAGGTAACAAGGATTTCCAGGGAGAGGAGGAATTAATCTAAATAGGCAATCAGCAGCAGCATACAGACTAGGATTTAGACTAAAGACACACTGAAGGGAAATAGACTGATTGAAATTAACTACAGGCTTTAGTTAATTTCACAGGAAGGGACTTGTTTTGAAGTTACACCTTCTTCAAGATGGATACCCCAGCTTCCCTCAAATCCAGAGTATGTTGATTCTATTCCTCTTCTTCCCTTTCTTACTAATTAACTGACAAAGTAACTAAAAGGTCTGTTTTAAACACAAAGGGGGTTTATTGTCTTCTCAGGTTAAGTTGTCAGGTAAAAGGATTAAAGGAAGCCCTAACAGTTTCTTAAAGAAACCTCAGGTGGGGGAAGGGAAGCAGGAATGGAGTTGGAGAAAGGTCCTGCCTTGACTCAACTCTCAAGGTGATTTTGAAATCAAAAGGGATTATGATGATGACTACAAAACCTCTCTAGATAAAGTACTGCAAGGGTATAGCTAAACTCTCACAGATTTGAAACTACTCTCTGATTCACTCTCCTTATTCACTCCTATCAGATATTTGGGTAAGGGAAATTAAGGTAGGAAAATGAGGTAGGGTATGGAGATTCAAAGGGTTTATCTAAATTAACAAATCTCAAAAAACACTCCAAAACTAGGCTAGGTTTTCAATCTCAAGCAGGAGAAGAAGCAGCTCAGCTGGCCCTGGTCCTCTCCACGAGTTCCCAGGTCCAACTGAAACTTTCTTCCAAGATTCTAAACTCCTAACTGACATTAGAACTCAGCCAAAGCCTGCAAAACTACTCTGTCCCCCCTCTCCGTACTACACAAATAATTTTAAATTTTAGCAAGATTCATTCTGTTGTGTTCTTGGTGGGGTAAGGTAAACCAGATAGCCTAAAAGTCACAGATTTATGCCCCCCAACCCCAAATGGAGCAAGAATAGCTAGGGAAGTAGGACATGAAAACTCAGCTTCACAGGGTCCAAATTCAAGAATATGATGCCCTTATTGTAGTGTCCCAATGCAGCTAAATGAAGAATTGCCAAGAAAGTTCAAAATCCCTGAATCACTATGTCAAAGTAGGACCAACAGTTGTGGGAAGAGTGGATATAAACTAGCCACCAGTTTTTGAGGAGTCTTTCATCTCCCAACTAGTATCAATCAACATTATACCTCAGGCCCCCCAAAACCTAGTCTTTCTAGATCCAGGTAGAAATCAAATCAAATTAAATAAAATAAAATCTACCTTTACTGGTGGGCTTTATTGGTTTGGGCATGTAACCCATTTCCTGTAGGTCACAATGGGGAAAGCATAATTCTAACAAGGTCACAGTGGACTAAACCTGTTACACCATCTTCCTTGACTATCCTTCCAATTTTAAGTATATGCCCTCAAAGAAGCTGGCTTAATTTCCTGTGTTTCATATTTTCTTATATGGACTATTAGTATTCCAAACCTTCCTAAGTCTGTATCAATACATAAGATGAAGTAATACACAAGAAGCTAGCAACTTTGGTTTTCTACCATATGTACCATTTGCATTGGCTCCCTTCGTAGAGGAAGTACTCAATAAATGCTCATTGCTTTGCTTTCCTTGTTCAAATCCTAATTCTGTCCCTTGGGAATGATGAGACCAGAGCTAAATTTCTTTCCTTCTCTGGAAGTCTTCATCTTCGTCTTCATCATAGTGACTTCTGATTTGCTTTCCTGTCCTAAATCCTCTCAACTATTTATTTGACTATTCAAGTTAAAGATTTAAAGCTGGAAGGGACCTTAGAGGCCATCTAGTCCCTATATCTCAATTAGTAGTTAAGAATACTGAGGAACATTCAGATTAAGTGGATTGTTCAAGGTCACACAGAGTAAAAGAACCAGGATATAAACCCATGGTTCTCTAACTCCAAATCCATTGTTCTTTTTACCACACTCTGATTCTAGCTCTTCTTTGCACCGTTTTGACCCAGAGAAAAATCTTTAGGAAGTTTAAGCCCAATGAACATCATTTTAACTTCTTTTACTTAGGGAAAAAAATGCAAACAAGACTCTAAGCTTCATTTCTCTAGGTTCTTTATTAGGTCTTCAGTCTGGCTTAACCTTTTACCCTGATGAGTCAAGTTACTTTGATTTTATATTTATGGTTAGCTATTTAAACTTCTTCTTTAAAGCCTGACCAAAGCTCCATTGTCCATGACCAAAGCCATCATTTGTCTCTTTGTATTCAGAAAGCAGCACAGATTGTGAGATGAATAGAATGCTTAGGGCATTTAATAATACCGGATTTTTGCTTCCATTATGTTACACAGAAGCATTTTTAAATTCATGTGAACCCAGTAACTGTGTGAAAAATAAACATTAAAAATGAATAGAGGTGATTGTTGGTAATGATGGTCTACAGTTGACTCTCCATTATCTAGAAGAAGCACAACAATATGGATAATACAAAAAGGTAGAAAATTTGCCCAGGTATTTTCCTTGTTGACACAGAAGTATCTGGCATAGAGACAAAAACAGAAATCAAATAGCCAGAATAGTGAGGAGTTGGGAGACAATGCTAGAAAAATACTAAAAGAGTAGTAATTCTTGCCTTCTGGATGTTACCCTTTCTATTTGTCCACCATTGACAGAATGACAAACAAAATTTTCACCAATGAGTTCTCCAACTGCCTACTGGACATCATCTTTTCAGAGTCAACATGCCTACAGATAAACTCATCTATACCATAATTCTTAGCTAGACACTCCCCTTGCTATTTACCTATCTCATTCAACAATACTTAGCATTCTCCCAGTCACTCAGTCTTGGTGATTTTTCCCTCTTTCATTCCCCACATTCTATCAGTTACCAAATCTTGTCTATTCTTCTCTCAATCTATTTTATTTTGTTCTTTTTATTTCCTTAATATAACCATTTAGTTCAGAACCTTTATATCGTTCCTTTACCTATATCTCCCCTTCCTATACTCAGGAATATCTGCCATAACCTCCTATCTTGTCTGCCTTTCTCTAGTTTCTAATCTCTCTAATCCTTCCAGATGTCCAGTCATGGAATCAAATTCATATGTTATCTGGTTTGACCTTTACCTGAACAGAATCACCCTGGGAAACATCCTTAACAAGGTGGTCATATATGTGTGTATTTTATTAACAAAAAATCTCCCATGGTGGAAAACTACCCCCCCCCCCAAAAAACAGTTCATTATGTTTCAGGTAGCTCTAATTCTTAGAAATCTGTTATTGTCAACAAGGCGGTATAAATAGTTTGTAGCATCAGTAGAGATTGGGAAAGAAGATGGGAAACAGGCATTTATTAAACACCTACAATGTGCCAGGCACTGTGCTTATAGCCCCATACAAATATTATCTCATATGATCCTCATAACTCTGTTAAGTAAGTGCTATTGTTATTCTCACTTTACAGTTGAAGAAACTGAGGCAGGCAGGTTAAGTAACCTACTCAGGATCCCACCATCATTAATATCTAAGACCAGATTCTAATTCAGGTCTTCCTGACTCCAGATCCAGTGCTCTATCAGTTATACCACTTTTTTTTAAATTCATCATTCATTTCCTAAGAGGAATTGCCCATGAATTGAAGTGAGGCAAAGTTGCTCCAAGTCATCAGACTCACTTTCCCTTCCAGTCGTCAAAGTCCAGTGGCAAGACAAAAATCAGGATAACTAGTGATGGGATTGACAGGAATGAAGCAGAAGACCTTTGTGTCCTCAGTGTCTGACCAAGATCTAAGTACCCAACAGTGCCAAAATAAAAGCCCAGTCCATTGGAAACAGATTGATGTTTGCCCTGTTGAAGGTGAGGTGAAAACTTTCATGGATTATTTCCACATACTGATGTCAGTCTCTGACCAATGTTTAGTTCAGTGATCTAGTATAACTTGAACCCCAGGTGCAGCTTTGCTGCCAGCTTTTAAATTCAAGTATGAATTTTTTACCTTCTTTACCCAAGGATCAGAACTGAATGCTCCTGGCACATTCAGATGTCCCCTTATATAGCCTCTCTGCACTTAATTAGGCTGATTCTCCCTAGTCTGTTTAATCAAAGCCTTTTCCTGTTTGGTGTTAGTCATTTTAGAGTTATCTAACTCTTTGTGATCCTTTTGTGGGTTTTTTAGGCAAAGATACTGAAGTGGTTTGCCATTTTCGTCACTGGTTCATTTTACAAGTGAAGAAACTGAGGCAAACTGGGTTAAATGACTTACCCAGGACCACATAGCTAGTATCTGAAGCTAAATTTGAACCCAGAAAGATGATTCTTCCTGACTTCAGCCCAGGTACCCTATCTATTGAACCATTTGCTCAGTAGAATATATGAAGTATATTCTCCATAGGCTTGTCCTTTAGTAATCCATGGACTCCACAGATCGTAGTAACACAAGGGATCTTAGGAACATAGATTAAAAGGAAAAAGGGATCTTAGAGGATATGAAGTTCAATTCCTACCCCCTCATTTTAACAGATGAGAAAGCATGGGCAGAGAAAGATTCACTGATTTACCATATAGTTATTCTATATGGTCTGAAGTGTCTTCCTGATTCTAAGAGTTGTCTTAACTGCTATAAGTGGATGCCTCTTGTAGGGTATTAGTAGAGTAATTGAAAAACTAATTTTATATGTATGTCCATGTAGTGACTAAAAGCAAAAATAAATTTGAAAAATTTGAGTACCATTTAATTAAATACTAAGCGGTACTCAAATTTTTCAAATTTATTTAGTTTTCCCAGATCTTCTCTCTCCAATGTCTTAACCATCTCCTCTAGTTAATTAAGCAACATTTAAATAGCATTTTAATGTATGCAGAACTCTTTCCAAATACTATATCTTTTGATCCTTAAAACAAATGTGTGAGGTAGATACTCTAACCATTCCCATTTGACAAATGAGAGAGAGAATAATTGACTTGGCCAAGGTCACACAGATAGTAGGCATCTTCTGAGGCAGGAATTTAACATAGATCTTTCTGACTCATAGTCCAGCACTCAACCCCACTGAATCAATCTACCATTTTTTATCTATCCTTGTTGGTGCTTCTTTTCTACTGGATTGATAGAGACAATGAGGATAGACCAAATTATTCTTGCCTATATTGATGGTTATGTAATATAATCCATCAGAAATTAACTTGGTCTATGATCAGTGGCACCATATAAGATTTATAGATAACCTGTTTCATTTTTCGCAGCTGGGGTAAAGAGGAAGACCAAGCCAATTCAGTTGAACTCTGTGCAGTAAAGAGCAAAAGAAGTCTGCTCTGGGATCTGGTTGACAGGGAACAAAGTATCCCATGGGTACCACTGGCATTGGAGCCCAAACAACACTTAGAACTCATGGACAAATAAGAATTGAGACAATCTGCAGTCACACAAAGCACAATTGGCTACAATTATGCTCTAATTTATCCAGGAGAAAGAATTCTATGAATCAAAAGCAAATAAATAAATGAATATGAACGAACAAACAAACAAACAAATGAATAAATGAATGAACAAATAAATAAATGAATGAATACATAAATAGGCCAACAGTGAATAGGCCATTGAACTAGAAAAAGCAAACAAACAACTAAAGTCTAACTTCAAAGAGCTTGCATTCTATCAATCAACTAATAAGCATTTATTAAACACTGCTGTGCACTGGTCCCTGTGCCAAGTACTGTGGATTCAAAGAAAAATAAAAGGCAACTTCTGTCTACAAGAAACTTACATCATAACTGGAAAAACAACACCTAAATAAATGGACAAATTACAGAGTAAACTGATGACAACAATTAGGCAAAAGACACTAGAACCATGAAAAGCCTTCTTGAGAAACTTGTGGTTGAATTAAATCTTGAAGGAAACCAGGGATTCTATAAAGTAGAGGTGAGAAGGGAAAGCATTCTAGGAATTAGAGATACTTGGTCAAAGGAATGGAGATGACATTTGGGGTATCATCCATTAGTTGAAAGAAGCAGGCTGGTATGATTGGACTACAGAATCTATTTGTTGTTAGTTATTCATTTGTGTCCATTCTATGTGACCCCATGGACCATTCTGTTCATGGGGTTTCTTGGCAAATATACTGGGGGTGTTTGCCATTTCTTTCTACTGGATTAAGGCAAAAAGAGGTCAAGCAACTTGCCCAGGGTCACACAACTAGTGAATGAAGTCAAATTAGAACTTGGGTCTTTCTGACTCTAGGTTCAGCACTCTCTCTCTCTCTCTCTGAGCCACCTGGCTGCCTCCTAGAGTCCATGGGTGAGAATAAAGTGTAGGAAGCCTGGAAATATAGGACTAGGTCAGATTTTGAAGACCCTTAATTGCCCAAAAGAATCCTAATTAAGCATTTTATCCTATGGGTAATAAGTTATCGGAGATAACTAAAATGGATGGGGGAGAAGTGGCTTGATCAAACCTATACTTTAAGAAAATTACTTTGGCAACTGATTGGAGGATGAACTGGAGTGGAGAGAGACTTGAAGCATGGAGATCTACCACAAGGCTATTGTAACACTCTAGGCGTGAAGTGATTACGGCTTGTGCCAGAGAGGCAGCTGTGTGAGTGAAAAGAAGGACACATACACCAGAGACATTGCAGAGGGAAGAAAGACAAAATTTGGAACTGATTGGATATGTAGAAAGACAAGTGAGTAGTTAAAGAGGTCACTAAATCTGAGGACTCAAGTGATGGAAGATGCAGAAATTCAGAAGAAGGGTGATTTGATGAAGATACAGATAATGAGTTGTTTCAGAGAAACAATATGCATAAGTACAAGTATATGTGTATATGTTTGAGGAAGGCTGATAATGGGGCCTCTGATCAATTTCATATCCTCAATCCAGTTGATGAAATTTTAGGTCATAAAGGATAACAGAGACAAAGAAGATGTAAGAATTCAAATACCCCTTTCAGTAAAAAAGCTCTGGAAACAATTCCTGCCCCAGACATGTTAAGCTGAATGACCCTGGGCAAGTCACTTGACCTATCTCTCATTTTGTGAAATTGGGATAGTAAGAGGACTACTTCACTAGGTAATGTGATCATCAAAAGATATTGCACATAGAAAGCAACATTTTTGAAACTTATAATGGTATGCCCCTTTCAGACTTCAGACAAAATAAAGACTAAAGAAGTAATTATGTTAGTTTTCCCCTTTAAGAAGGCGTAGAAAAATTCCTCAGTCAATTTGATTTAATTGTAGGCTGGCTAACTGCTGAATGGGTGAAGAATCATCCATTTCCTTGGTGACCTTAAAAAGCAAGAGCAAGTTCAGATAAGTCAGTCAGCCCTGGTTGACCAGAATAAAATCAGCCATGGAGCAAGAACTCATCTGTTGAGAGAGATTTGTTTCTCTTCACATTTTCCCTTGAACTTCTTCCAGATTCAGGGCAGGATTTAGGAATACATTGCAGCAGAGTAGAAAAAATAGAGGAATTAGAGGATTGGAGATTAAGTTCTAGCCCTGTTATTTGTTACCCAGGTGCCCTTGGGCAGCTCACTTACCTTTTTTGGGTCTCAGTTTCCTTATCTATAAAATGAGGGGGAGCTGGACTATATTTTCTCTAAGACCCCTTCTAGTTCTATAGGTATAATCCTTTGATCCTTAAAAAGAAGTAAATGGGGAAGGAAACAATAGTAACTGAGGACAACCTGGAAAGGTGTTATGAAAGAATAGATCTTGAACTGTTCTTGGAAGGAAGCTAGGGTTCCTAAAAGTAGTGTTGAATAGAGAGAGAGTATATTCCAGGCATGGGAAACTGACAAAGACATGGAGATAGAAAATGGAAAATTATGTGTCAGGAACAGAAAGATCAGTTTAGCTCAACCATAGAGAGGATGGAGGGGAAAAATAAAATCTGAAAAGGTAAGGTAGAGACAGATTGTGAAGCACTTTAAATGCCAAAGAGGGGAGTTTGTATTTGAGAGGCAACAAATGTACTATTTCAATATAACCAATACAGTTGAGTACCTGAAGGGAATCCTGAGAAGTTCAAGCACCATACTACCCAGTTTCATGTTGATCAGCTGAATAGCTCAAACGAACAACAGAGACAGGTCTGCAAGTTTCAGGTAAATCAGACATGTAAATAAACTATTCAGACTACTCAATATTCTGCCTATGACCTTGAGTAAGACTTTACTCCTCTCTGGACCTCAGTTTCCTACTTGGTAAATGAGAAAGTTGTACTAAATTATTTCTCTCTTTCCCTATAGTTCTCACAACCTATGCTCTTTTGACACAATGAAGGTGTTATTCTATACTAGGAATAAATTTGTAATTGGCAGTGGGTGTAGATGTAACACAAATATGGATTCAAATGTAGCGATATTTATAAATCACTTTACAAAGCACAATGCATGGCACATACAAAGTACTTAATAAATATATATTGCCTCTTCCCTTCCCTCTTCATCACAACACCTATAAATAATCAAGCATATAAAATGAGGTGAGAACTGCCTAACCCCATTGGTGTCATGAAGAGTTGTACATGACTGAATAAAAACAATTCTTAAAGATCACATAGCTAGATGGTATACACTAACAAACTAAAACTCTGACTTTTTCAAGAGACCTTATTGTCATAATATGGAGAATTTCTTCTGATGAGTGGAACCTGCAATCCTAGTAATTTCCACACTTGGGACAAAGACCACAAACTTCACCATAAGTATTTATAATAGGCATATTGATTTTTGAGCTCAAAGAAACTTGGAGGTCATATAGTCCAATCCTTTCATTTCACATATGAGGAAACTGAGGAGAAGAGAGGATAAGTAATTTACTCAATGATACACAGGTATTAAGTAGCAAAGGTAGGATATGAAATCAAGTCCTCTCACTTCAAATCCATTATTTATTTCACCCTATCTTCCTGACTTGGGGGAAGAGGGGCAATTGGCAGAGCCAGGGGAGCATGGTCCTGAAGAGATAGACTCTTGAGATACCAGACTCTGTGGACTGATGCCCTGGCACAGCATGAAACTGCTTGTAGAGAAAACCCCACCCTCATACTTCCCAGGAAGCAGACCATCTGGTAGCTTCCCATTTTAACTAATTATTCTTGATAACTAGGCACTAAAATCAGTTGTTTCTTCACACTTGCCATTTAAGGAACCTGATTGCCTGGGGTTGGGGGTGGAGTGATAACCCTTATAGCAAACAAATGCTTTTGGGAGAGGAGATTAGAAAAGGGCTTGAAGCCAACAACCACCCTACCATCAATCAATCAATGAATAAATAAAACTTTCTGAGTATAATGATAGAGCTGAACAAGATGTTAGGAATTATCTAGTCCAACTCCTTCATTTTATTGAAGAAACTATATGGCTTGCTCAAGGTCACAGAGAAAGGCTCAGTCAACTCTGAAATTAAGGTGGAACTGAGGATCAAATGAAGCCCACATCAAAGAGATTCAAAGATTTAGTGTTGGAAAAAACCTTAGAGACTACCTTTTCCAGCCCCCTCATTTTACAGAGGAACAAGAGACCCATAGTTAGTGGCAGAAGCAGAGATTAGAACTAAGCTCTCCTGAAAGAGTCAATCATTCTTGCAGCCAGGTTGTTGAAGAGTGAACTCCCCAAGGGACACCCGCACTTCCAGAGCAGCAGTTTCTGACTTTATGGCTCTTGACAAGCAGCTGAGAGGGGAAGTCAATCAATCCTTCCAGGAACACCTTGGCCCTTTTCTGCCCTCAAATAGACTAGTGAATAGGAAAGTTTGGGAAGCTGGCCCAGCAGCCATCAAAAGGAAAATAAGTGTTCCTGATACTTAATTGGCTTGATCCTTTGCTTTTTTCCTACCTTGCCCCATTTGAAGTCTTCTTGCCTCCTCACCTGTCACTTTTCTTCCTCTAGAGTGGGCTGTACTTGGAGGTGACTGAAACTAGGCCTATTGGAGAATTTCTCCTTCCCCATGTCTCCTAAAGATGTAATAGATTGTAAGGAGCATCTTTTCTCTTCACAAGGTAGCCCACGACATCTTCAAATGAGTCTTAGTACCCAGTCCGTGGATCTCCAGAGCACAGAACATGTAGCTTTTTTGTCTTTAACGGCTGTAACTGAAGGAATTTGCCGCTCTTCTTCAAAAAGGCAATGAATGGGAGTGGAAGGGTGGGGAAAGAAAGGGAAAAAGACTACTTAGACAACCTGACTGGTTCTGGGCTCCTGGGACCTAGTGCACTGCCTCTACTTCCTTATGAAAAGTTGTTTTTTCCTTCCCACCCTTACCATTAACCTCTAAAGTTAAAACCTGCCACCACTCTTTTTGAAAATCCAAATCCAAGATGTTATTGCTGTGGGGAATCCACAGTTCCACACAAAAGAAGATGATGATAGTGTCTCTAAGCTATGTGTAAGATTCTGTAAGTCAGATCCTGAAGCATCACTGCTATTGGCACTCAAAGGACAAGTTCATGGATCAGGCCCTGGTCCTCCTTTCCAATTCTAGGCTAAGTCAGAGCTCAGTTTCTAATTTCTGCCTCACCCCAACTACTTACTGCAGAAACCCCAGGGTCTGAGTTGTTTTTCCAGAAGGAATGTATAGGGTCCCCTTACATGGCACTTTCATTGTCTTGCTACCACCCTCACCACAGCTCCATCTTCCCTCATCCTTCCTTTGACAAAGGCAGGGGGAAAATCCCTAGTAGCCTATCTTAGTTAATGTTCTCTCAGTTAATTCCTGGTCAGTAAAAGGGGATTAGAATAAAAAGTGGTAGTGGGAATTGAGTGAACCACATTGACTCCATCTTGTGACTCAATTCTGAAGTGAGATCAATTCCCTTTCTATTCAATTATGGGTCTAGTACAATGTCTGTTTTGTAAGAAAACTTTATTCAATTATGGGAATTGTGAGAAAACCTTATTGCATTGTTTGAACCTAGCTCTGCATGGCTGGGAAGCTGGAATTCCTCTGTCTATTGCTTAGAGACCCTTAAGTAAGGACCTAGATTATGCTGACCAGAAACCGCATCAGCTCTGAAGACTGATGCCAGCTATTTCACAGCTATATGTCTCAAGCAACCCATATGTATTATCTGAAAAAGGCCCTATTCTGATCAGCTATTTTCAAATTCCTTTGATGTTTATGAACATGTGGGTATATTGGGATACCTCTTTTTCTAGTTTTAGGAGATTGTTCCTGTTCAGTTCCCCCTCCCTACTTTGAAAGTCCTTAATCTTTCCTCCAATTAGAAATCAGATTACCTAATTTTATATCTAGGCTGTTTTCTTTTAATTGGGCTTATTTAATTACTTGTTTTTAATTCACAAAAATCTGCCTCCTCCTGTTTTGGGGGTCTAATACCAAAGCTGAAGGGTCTCATTCCTATTTGTTATGCAATTGGCATGCATTACTTAATAAATTGATATGCTCAGAAACACGAACTTTTGTTTCCTGGTTATTTGATCTTTCACCTACCACAGGGCAAAAGATGAAAGTCAGATGAAACAATTGTTCAGGTTTTCTATAGGCATGGAGGGATTCATTAGTGAGTGCTCCCAACTTGTGGGATTTCCGTGTCCAATGGTGAGTTGTCATGCAGAAGAGAAGGGGACATGGGTTAACTTTCAGGTGTAGGCACATAATGAGCAGAGGAATGGAAGAAAAAAGTATTCACTTTTGTTTGTGGAAGGTACCTAATAGTAAGTGGCATTTCCCCAGGCAACCTCAAAATTAAAGTATATTTGAGAGATTCTCCTTCAGAGTGACAAAATTATTTCAAATATCAACATGTTCTACTTAGAGTTTCTATGAGAAACGATTGTGTAGGCAGAGCAGGAGATATACTTGGGCTGAAGGAGAATAAGGCATTATGAAGGTGACTTAGAGGGTTCTCAAAATAGTGAAGGAAGCCAGAGGCTGAATTTGAGAAGAGTTTGTTAGGACAGATGAAGTTGAAATAAGAGATTATTATTTTGTTGCCAGATGGAGGACTTGAATTAGAGAAGCATTCCAAAACAGGGAAGAAAAGAAAGAGAAGGTGGTTAGTCAGAGAAAGAAGGGAAGCAGAAAGAGAAGAAAAAAGGAGCAGATTTGGGGGGGAAAGACTTGACAAAGAGAATAAACTAATGTAAAACTATTACGTATGATTGGTTGACAAGATAATGAGGCTAAGACAAAGGAAGGGAATTTAGTTGTGCTACTCAGGGTTCTGATAGAAGGAAAGTGTCAGCTCTATGGTAAAAAGCAGCTATAATCTATTTGCCATAGCTGTTTTCCAGGGAAAGCACTAACAAGAACTCCATAGGCTTGATCACCAAACTCCAGAAGGAAGAGGAAAGTTGGGCACCTACATAATTTCTAAACTCCCATGGGGGGTGAGAAGTAGAGAGATAGACACCTTACCATCATATCTCATATCTCTTGTCTGGTCTCCAGCATCCTAAGGATGAGTTTATACCAGTCTCTCTGCCAGTGAGTTTTGAAGAGGGCACTATTCCATCAAGTTTTCAGCCTGGTCCTCTTCTTTGAGAAAGAAAAGCATCACCTCTCTTTCCACTTCAAGTTATTACTCCCTCACCTGAACTCCCAAACTCTAAAAGGATTCTACCCTTAAGTTGTAATACTATTGGCTTGAAAATCTCTCTAAATTTTTCACTTTATGATTAATGAACTCCCACCATCCTCAAGTCAGAGATTCTAAACATCTTTAGATCATTATCCAAACTCCATTCTCTGGTCTGCTACCCATTTCCTTATTCTCATTCCTCTTAACTCACTCCATTAGATCTCAGTCAAATATATTATCCACCCCTTCCACTGTGCTCTCTGGAATGATACATTTGCTTTCATCTTAAATGTTTTCCTTTTCCCATTCCTTTGATCTTCAGGTTTTCATTGAAACATGACTCCCTCCATATTCCATAATCTTCCCAGCCACTCTTTCTAGAACTGGCTGCATTCATGAGGTGGAGAAACTAGACTACCCTTACCTCCCCATTTTCACTTCCAGGTTTTCCCCCTAATACCATCATTCAGTAATCTCTCCTCCTTTGAGGTTCACTCAGTCTACATCTACCACTCAATCAAAATCCTGGTAGTTATTGCTGACAGACCTCTAGGATACTACACTTCCTTGATAAATGAATTTAGTACCTGGCTCACAGTCTTTCTCTCCTCCCCAACTCCTGCCTTCATATTAGAGGACTCCATTGCACACATTGATACTTCCTCAAACACCCTAATCTCTCAATTCTTCAATCTATTCATGTCCCATACCCCTCCATCCCACTTCAACTACACACAAAGGTAGTCATACTCTGGATCTTACCATCATGCACAAACTAACCACCTTCATATTCACAAATTCTGAAATGTCCTTAACTAATCATAATCTATTGCCTTTCTGCCTCTCTCTGCCTTATACTACCAAACCCCACTCTTTATTAACAGAGTAGCTTCCAATGTCTCAATCTCTCTTCCATGTTATCACCCTTGTATCATTCACACTCTGCTTTCTTCACCTTGACCCCTTGGTGAAACAGTTCAACTCTATGCTATTTTTCTCTTGAGTTCTTTGTCCTCTTATTTTGTGGGTTGTGCCCTACTAAGACTCAGTCTTGTATCATTCTTACCTTTATTCTTATACATATACTATCGAATGAAAGTGGGAAAAAATCATGCAACTGTTATGACTGAGTACACCAAAATTTATGTGGCATAACTTCAACCAAGCTGTCTGTATTTTAAGCATTCCTTCTACACCTTCCTAATTAACACTATTTCACTCTCACCATAGCAATGCTTCCAAACTTTTTAACCCCACCCAGAACCTCTCCCCTTGCCCCACCCTCTGAGGTTAGAAGGTTGTCTTATATTTTACTGAAAGCATTTGATCCATTTATAGAAAGCTTCCTCTTCTCCCCTCCTCTTTATCTAAAATCACTGAGATGCCTTGTGCTACTAACTCATCATTTACCCTTGTGATCCCATTCCATCCCTTTTCCTTCTGCAGATTACTTTTCTATCATCTCCACTCTTACTCTAATTTTCTATCTCTTTCTGTCTATGAGCTGCTCTCCTATAGTCTACAAAAATGCTCATGTTTTCCTCTTTCTCAAAAATACCCTCATTTGATCCTTCCATCTCTGATTAACTATAGTATCATATCTCTTCTGCCTTTTGTGGTTATTCTCCTTAAGAAAGCCATTTATAATAGATGTCTCTACTTCCTCTTTTCTCACTTATTCATTCCCATCAGTCTAGATTCTGACCCTGACATTCCACTGAAAATGCCTTATCTAAAGTTACTAATTATCTCTTAATTGCCAAATCCCATGGCCTTTCTCAATCCTCATCCTTCTTGACCTCTCTGACATCTCTGACATTATCAATCACCTTCTCCTTGATATTCTCTTCTCTCTAGGGTTATAGGACTTTACTGTCTTCTAATTTTCTTTCTACATATCTGACCACTCCTTAAATTACTTTGCTGGAACTTTATTTTCATGATGTTGACAGACTATAGGTGTAGCATGGAGTTGTGTCCTGGACCTGTTTCTCTTCTCCTTCTCATACTATGGATCAATTATTGTATCTCTGCTGATGATTTTCAAATCTACTTATCCTGCCCTAATCTCTCCAGTGACCTCTAGTCTTTAATTTCCATCTGGCTCTCAGAAATCTCAAACTGGATTTCCAAGATATCTTAAATTGAGTATATCAGAAACTTATTAGTTTTTTAGGTAATCTTATTACCATTTTAGCAATGACACTGATAATCTAAATAATGTTCAGAGGAGGCTTATGTAGATGATGAAGGGTCTGTAGAACATTCTTTGTGAAGCTTCTTTAATAAAACTGAAAAGATTTAGCCTGAAGATGAAAATTAGGAGTGTGGGGAGGGAGGAGAAAGCAGGCTATCATATAAACTTTCAAGGATTGAGAGGACTACTAAGTGAAAAGTGAATTAATTCATTCTACTTCTCTTGGAGATTAGAACCAGAAGCAAAAAGAACTTGCACAGAGGAAACATATGTTTAACATAAAGGGAAACTTCCTAATAATTGAGCTGTTGTTCAGATGTTCATTCACGTCCAACTCTTTCTGACCCATGGACCATTGTTCACCAACACTGTCCATAGGGTTTTCTTAGTAAAGACACTGGAGTGGTTTGCCACTTCCTTCTCCAGTGAATTAAAATAAATAGAGGTGAAGTGACTTGCCCAGGGTCACACAAGTAGTACATGTTTGAGGCTTGATCTGAAGTTAGGTCTTCCTAACTCTAGGTCTAGCATTATATCCACGACCTATATACCTATATCGTACCTAGCTGCCCCTTCCTAACAATTAGAATTGTTCTAATATAGAACGGGCTACCTTACCTGTACTGTTATGATTTCTACTAATTGGTTTTCCCGCCTCAAAGTTCTCTTGACTCCAATTTATCCTCCACACAGTCTCCATTGTGCTTTCCCTATGGTACAGACATGACCATATCATTGCCACACACAATGATGGTTCATTATTATTGTCTCTTGAATAAAATATAAAATCATCTGTTTAGCTTATAAATCCTGTGAAATATGGCTCCAAATTAATTTTTTAACTTTTTTACATATTACTCTTCTGTCCACTAAAAGGCACTGTTGTATAGTGGATAAACAACTCGTTTTGGAACAAGGTAAGACCTGGGTTCAAGTTCTGCTTCTGATATGTACTGGCTGTGTGACCCTGGGTAAATCATTTAGTTCAAAGTGCTTTCAGCAAATCTCTAAGACTATCAATTGCAGAGAAGGTGCTCAACTCTATTGAAAAAGAGTGCTTCTTCATCAGGGAGTTCCCTATACCAAGGAAATCACAAGGCTAGTCTCTATTGCATACCCTACATACAAGCAAATTGACTTTGCCGCTATTTCCCAAACATGACACCCTGTCTCTATGATAGAAGCAATAGATCCTAGGCTTTCTTTTTCCCTCCTTCTAGACAAAAGGGAACACAAATAGGCCTTGAATAACATGGAGGATAAGAAGGAGGAACCCTGGCAAATATTGGTCCTATCACTGGCTTTATGCCTTCATAGTAGCTGTTTCCCCATATCCAGAATGTACTCTCTGCTCTTAGAAGCCCTTATTCCCTTCAAAATTCAGTTCAAAGGCCAACTTTTCTTAATTCTTTTTTTCTCATAGAGTCCTACATCCTCAAAATGTATAAAAAATTATATGTGCATATTAACATATGTGTATATATAAGTATGTGATATAATTATAATCTATCCATAATTATATATTACTGTATTATTTATATATCTAAATCTATTTTTATCAATCATATCAAGTAATTATATAATCTTACATTGTTGGCTACTATGTAATAATTCAAATATAATTATGTTATTTATATAATTATAATTCACACTATATGTTTGAATAACATAATGTTATACATGTATACATATATTTTTTTTCTCCTCCTAATTCAGACCTGTTCTTTGAGGCAATTTCACTATCATCTTTGTACTTCTAATGTGATAGAAACTTAATAATAAATGCTTGATTGATCTGGAACACAACTTTTCAAGTATGCTTTAAAAGAAATTCTTATTTTGATATTGTTTAGATTCGATGACCTCTCAGTTCCTTTCCAACATTAAGATTCCATGATTTTGTGAAATCATGAAGTGATCATGTGGCCTGTGTCATTGGAACCACAACTAAATGGACTTTGATAGGAAGAAATATAGTCTAAAAATGAATTGTATCTTGTAGGATCTCTTTAATTTCTAAAATTCTATGTTCTGGGGCACCAAGTTAGCACAGACCAGTGATGGGCAACTTTTTGACCTTGGTGTGTCAAAATTTGCCAAAAAACTGACCATAATTCAGGTGGTGTGTCACTTCGAGAAAAAAAACATAATTTCTCATTATTTATATTTTAAATAACAAAAATGTATAATGTAATATATGATTGTATTTAATAAACCAAAATAAGTAAATTAATATAGGTAGAATTGTCATCTATATTGCCCAGATTGTCCACACTACACTACACTACACTAAATGTTTCATCCTAGGCATGTAGCCCCATATTTTTCTGTATGTGGCTGCATGTCATTGAAAATGGCTATGTGTGTCAGTGCTGACACACATGTCATAGGTTTGCCATCACCAGCAGAGAGCTCCCAGCCTGCCCTGGAATTAGGAGGACCTGGGTTTAAATTGGCCACAGACACACCTAGTCCTGTGACTCTGGGCAAGTAATTTAACCCCCAACTGGCTAGCCCTTGTCAGGTTTTTGTCTTAGAATTGGCATTAAAACAGACAGTAAGGGGGTTCAAAAAATAAATATAAATAAGATAAAATTCTATGTTCAGAATAGTACAGTTCATTCCATATCTTGCATTCTATTTTTATAGTATTTTTAAGGCTTGCAAAATGCATTTTTCACAATAACATTTTGGATGGACAGTATGATCATTATTATCCCCATTTTATCACTCAGGAAATTAACCTATATCTCTAAGTTGTTTAGAAAACATAAATTGTCTAAGTCAGGATTCAGATTTTTCTTTTGCATAATTCCTGGTCCATTGCTCACTCACTGTATCATGCTGCCTCTCTATTATAAAGTCTTATCCTGCTTTCACATTCCATATTTTAAGATTTCCTATAGCTCTCACATTTTCTTTGTAATATGGGCAAAGGTTGATTCTCCACTTTAATAGGCAATCTTCAATATTGCCCCAGTTAACTCTTAGTTTCAACCCAAGTAAAGCTTCTATTCAAAGCAGACTTCCAGCATGTGAGACTCCTGGGGTGCCTTGCACCTGAATGTGAAATGATGTCAGGAAGGAATAGTGTGAGAATATAGTAGCCCCACAAAGCAGAGACAACAGCTGTGTAGAGGGGAAAAAAATAGTCACATGAGAAGAAAGTGCAGGAAATGGGGACCTGGAAGAAGGGCAGAACAGCTGTTGAGGCAGAATAGCAGGCAATTACTAAGCAGGTGGCACAAACTTGGTGAGTATCAGCCATGTGGAGTGAGAGCAGAAAGATCCAGAGCTGAGCAAGATGGGAGCCAAGGGTGTTGGTGAGGTCGGAGAAGCTGGAGGGGTGTGATGAACACAGCAGGATGGGATGTGGTTGGGGGATGGCCATTGAGTGGTGATTATAGAACTACAATGAGACAGAAGTTGCCCTCCAGCCAATAGTATTACTCTAGTCTGCATCCCAGAGGCTAGAAAGAAACTTAATAGGCAGTTGGCCAAAAAAAAAAAAAAAAAAAAAATAGGTAGTTTCTTCCTCAGTGTTCTGAATCGACTATGAAGCCCTTTCCCTGCTATGTGTTGAAAATCTTATTTCAGTATTCTGTTTTTCTGTTTTAAACAAAGTTTTTTTTTTATTTCTTACATAAGGAAAGAGTCAGATCACAAACACAATGAACAGGTGTCATAACTACTCATTATCCAAGCTGAGTAAAGCTGACTAACGTTTAGTCTTACAATTAGATCAAGACAAAGGACAAATTAAGGATGATTCTGTCTTGAAAGACAAATGAGAGGTGGATATTCGATGCTAGAAAATGGAAATATAAATTTAAGAGTTTGATGAAGATATAGTTAGAAGGGCACAGTGACCATATCGTGATTAGAACATTCTGGGAACAAGCAATTCAAGCTGAGTGTTTGCTTCCCCTTGTTATGCCTATAAACAACATACTTTCTCAGGGGAAAGAAATTGCCCCTGCTCGTAGTTTCTTCAGGTTAACAATTCCTTCTCTAGCCATAGGCATTTTCAGTAATGTCAAGCTCTCTAGAAGCTCAGCAATAAGATAGATGTAAGGACCTGATTCCACTTATGAAAGGAAAGCTGATGAATTAGAGGAGAAATTGATTATCATTCCCCTAGAAGTGAGGAAGATGGTAATCATTTTGTGTATAAGTGACAAGAATGCTTAGTAACTGATTTACTTTCCTCTTATTTACTATTCAGATCTGTTTTAACAAAGAGAGTAAACTCCTTACAAATAGAGAGATACAGTATATATACCTATTTGGGGGTCTCATTCAGATAGACCATAGGAAATGAAAGAGACCAAAAATCTTATGCTTAATCATAAATGCCTTCTTGGAAAAAGGCATGGGGAAGCTCTGAGCAAAATAAGCCCCCCAAAAACATCACAAAATTGATTATATTTTATTAGATGGGAAATGATTCATCACTAATGCTGTTGACATTCTTGAATCAGTCAACAATCATTTATCAAGTTCTTACTGTGAACCAGACACTGTGTGAAGTTAGTGGGTATACAAATAACCAAAAGGGACCAAATCAGTTATTTATTGTTATAATTAAAATTCTCTGGAGACTGTAACTTAAATTACAATTGTTTATTAAAAAATAGAAAGCAAGCCAGAAAAAGCAAAGGCATCAGCCATGTGTGGCCTGCCATTCCCTTGCCAGGCTGATACACACCTATTCTCTCCAGATTCCTATATAAAAGGCCCCCACCTCTTCCCATCATTCCAATTTATCCTTTTTGTGACATCCCTTTCCTAAGCCCCTCTGATTGGAGCACTCCAACCTCACTCAATACAAGAGGTGGGTTTTCTGAAAGCCAGAGAGTCACAAAGAGAAAGAGACAAAGGTCTTCTCACAGCAGAAGACATCTTTAGAATGACTGCATGATGTGCACGTCCACCCTTCTCTATTCCAGTATATTTCTCTACCAAACTATCTTAAGAGACTTGTTTGCAGGTGAACAAAAAGCTTTGTCTCCATTCTCAAGCAACAAGAGGGTGAGGGAAGAAGCAAGTCATAGCTTCAAACTCAAGATTTTCTCTTTAAAATCCAAAGGTTGTCTTGAGCGCCAAAGAAAAGGTACAGGTTCGTGTTATATTACCACACTATGCAGTCAGACCACTGATTATTAAGGGAAATATCAAAATCAGTAGAGAGACAAAAGAAATAATACAAATGAGTAAAAGACATGGGATCTAATTAAAACAATGCCAACCTGAGCTATTTTGGGAAAATGTATCATGGAAAGGAGAAAGGACATAGACAACTATTAACAGTAATTTCAAGCAGATGTTTTACCTAATGTTTTTTAGAAAGTCATAATAAGTAGACCAGAAGAATCTAAAAAGTATCTTAATCATGAAATACTTGATTTAATCGCATTCAAAAGTAAGACTAATTTAGATTATAAACTCATTATAAATTGTTCTTGAGAAGGATGGTGAAAGATTATAAGTAGAAACACCACATTAACAGAGAGGTTATTGAGGGCAAAATCAGTTAAAAAATGCTTTGTGAGAAACACAATTAAGCAAAGTTACCTGAGAGCCACTTAAGAATGAAACTGGAAGTTAGCAAACAGAAGAACAATGGAAAATACCTGCTAATTTTTTAAAATAACTTCACCATCAAGGACAGTAAAGCCACCATACTTTGACTGACCATGAGTCCTGGCTATGTTTGTAGAGGAAGTAGAAATGATGCTAAAGGAAATAATGAAAAATTGCCAGGCTACAACAAGTTGGCATAGAAGAGGTTTAGACTGGAAAGGACATAATTGTGATGGCATCAAGGAGGGACACCTGAAGGAGAAGGAAGTGAAAAAAGTGTGTGTGTGTGTGTGTGTGTGTGTGTGTGTGTGTGTGTCACAGAACAAATTTTTTTAAAGGTCACGTAGAAAACCTCAAAAACCACTAAACCATATGTCTATTTTCATATATATATATATATATATATATATATATATATATATGTATATATATATATATAT
>NC_058131.1:216761190-216866400 GCF_016433145.1 Gracilinanus agilis
ATATATATATATATATATATAGAGAGAGAGAGAGAGAGAGAGATATGTACATTTTTGATTAACATATTTAGAGAAGATGAGTGAGGTTTTTGTAAGCAATATTATGTAATAGTCTATTTCTTTACTGTATATACATTAGATGGATTCCCTGAGGTTAACCTACTCACAAAAGGAAGGTATGGATGAATTTCACTCTGCATTTTTGAAGAGAAAAACAACATTAATGAAATTGTAGATTCATTAAAATTAGATATATTAGATTCCCTGAAAGAAACATACAATAGTCTTATAAGGTATCATGAGTTTAAATAACTTATTTATTGATGAATACACAAAGAAGTCTTTAATTTTATTAAGATATAATTATATAGTCTCAATCAGAACAATTATTCTTTAAAAAAAGAACCCTTACCCTCCATCTGAGAATCAATACCGTGTATTGGTTCCAAGGCAGAGGAACAGTAAGGGCTAGACAAACAGGAGTTAAGAGACTTCCCCAGAGTCACACAGTGAGGAAGTTTCTGAAGCCAAATTTGGACCCAGCACCTCCTGTCTCTCTGGGTCTGGCTCTTAATCCACCATGCCACCTAGCTGTTCCCAGAACAATTATTCTTAAAGATCCTACTACATCCTGTGAAAAATTCTGTGTATGATTAATATAATACTTTCCGAGGAACTTGGGGTTGCTAACAAAATGTTACCTAAGTAATTTAAGTCCTTTCTGGAGAAACTGTGTTTTCATCCCATCTTGGCTTTGGGTTGATACTGCTCTAGTTTGGTATGTAATTTTGGCAATGGATCTCATAGTATCATATGTTAAAAAAAAACAAAACTTTACTTCATGCTTTCTGTAGTGCATATATTTCTGACTGTGATTCTATTGCAAATGTCTATGGAGGCTACAACTTGTACCAACCAAAGAAAAGGAAAGGAGGGGTGGTGGACAGAAGTGGTCTCTACCATATTCTTGAGTATAAAAAAATATTTAGGTTTGAGGATGATATTTAGTTTTCCCCCAGGTGACAGAGAAGCAGAAAACTCTTTCAGTCCAAATCTTTTGCTTCCAATTGCCTCATGACAAGTATCCTCTGATGTTCCAGAAGGATCATACCTGACATGTTGCTTCAGCAATTGATTCTCCAACTGGGCGTGATGATTTAATCAGAGACTGAAGATTTGACCTCACATCAAAGGCCTATTCAGAAAACTTTTCTTATGAAACCATTGCCTTCTTAATAGCAAATTCAGTATTAGTCAACATTGGCATATAACAGCAGAAAAAGCTACTGTGTTCTTGGACTTTCATTGACTGAGTTATAACTTCCAGATTTAAGGAGGTGATGGTTCTATTGTAGCCTGTCCTCATCATGCCACATCTACAATATTTCTTTCAGTTCTAGGCAGTATTATTTAGGAAGGAAATTGGTCAAATATAACTCATCCAGAGAAGGGCAATCTGAATAGGAAAGGTTCCCAAATACATGACATAAAAGTTGTCAGTTGAAGGAGTTGGGATGGTTAGTATGCAGTTGTCTTAGGGAGATCATGACAATTATCCTCAAGTATTTCACTGTCATGTAGATGAGTTATGAGACTCATTTAATTTGTCCATGCCTGGAATCTTCTCCTCATTTCCTCCTCTTAGTTTCTCTGGTTTCATTCAAGTGCCACCAAAAATCCCAACTTCTACAGGAAACCTTTCCCAGTCCTTTTTAATTTTAATGTCCCTTCTCTGGACTTTTTCTCATTGAACCTGTAGGTAGCTTGTCTGTACAAGTTTGTAACGAGAGATAGCATGTGTCAGGTGCAGGACTTGAACTCAGGCAGATAATCACATCAACTCATTACCACTTGTTTATTTGTTGTCTCTACCATTAGATTGTGAACACCTTAAGATTAGGAACTATATTTTACTTTTCTTTCTATCCTGAACTCATGTCTGGCACATAGTAAGCATTTAATAAATGTGAATGGTTCCAGAGAGCAGACTTGAGACCAATAGTTTAAAATCACAAAGAGCGACAAACTTAAATGTTTATGTCAGTAAAATCCTCAGAATGATTATTTTAAACTGGATCATCTATGATTTCATTGGTGTAGGAAACGTTAATACCAATGTAAATTGGAATTCACTTTGCAATTTAAAATCTCAGAGAGTTACCTAGAATACTATACTGAGGATTTTAGTGATTTCCACGAGGTAACATAGCATGCACAGCACTTGAATTCAGGAGTATAATGAGACCAATTCATTTTCTACTTTGTAAAGCTATTGACTTTACTAAAAATAACAATAATTAAAGTAAAAGAGTAGAAACTAAAAGAAATAATTAAATGTGAAAAAAAAACCAATAATGAGGAAAAGCCCTAATATTTACAATTGCCAAAAGTTGAAGGAGGTCTCCATCACTGGAGGTCTTCAAGATGAATATCTATGAATATCTAAGGATGCTTTTTCAGGCATAAGTTGGACTAGATAACCACTGAAGTCCCTGATTCTAAAATTTTGATTCTTTGAATATCAAACCTGACATCTGCATGGAGGTATAAGAGGAAGTCAGGGTTAGAGCCATCTCTAAGGAACTGAAATGAGGTTAAAACTTCTCTGAAGACATTAGGGGTTAAAGTTTCTCTGAGAACATTGCTCATCCAATGTTTGTCAGACAAAGCAATGAAATTACCTCTGTAACTAACTATTAAATTTCTCAGAGATTAGCTTTCTTCCTTTTTTTCTGTTTATTAGGAAATAGAAAATGGATAGATTTTTGTTTGGGTTACTCTCACAATAAGCTGACATTCCACCCTTGCCCCCATATAAGTTCACACCCAGATTTCCTTCTAAGTTTTTATATTTCCCCTTGTTCTCCCCAAGGATCTATTGCCTCAGATATTCCTTGTCTGAAAGCACAGTGTATAAAATAAAGTCCTTGAAGATCAATGAGTTCCAGTTATCCGAGAGCTCAAGGGTGGAATGGGGGAGATCCACTGAGGTTAGATAATGCATTGAGGATTTTAATAAAGCTGAAAGAGTGGATTTGATACATTATTCAGCACCTCAGCACAGTCAAGATTTTGAGAGCCTTTTGTTAGGCTCTTAAATGTCAGTGTCTTGGTGATGATGCAGGGGCCATGTTTATATTAGGTTCAGGACTTTAGGGATGGCAAATTCTATATGGATTTGGACTTAAGCCAGATCTTTCTAAAGTGGACATTTTCTGTTTTCAAGTTTAATCTCTTAAGGGCTCTCTGAACATTAATACTCCCCTGAATATAAACATAGGCTTTTATAGTAATAGAGAAGTAGTTATTAGCTTTAAGCCACTATCAGGAATCTGCCTCCAAAATATCATAATTAGAGCCAATATCATTACTTTCTAGTTTTCTACCTGGAATAGGGATGAGGATGAAAATAACAACTCCCTTAGGACTCCTTCCAGAAAAATAATTTTCAGGAAAATAGAGTCTTATAAGTCATTTAACTGGATTAAAGAAACAATTTTTATTTGCTAATAGTGCAGGATTCCTTTGATTCAAAGCTCATTGCTCCTTGAATAGGAAAATATGTCCACTGACCATCAGCCCTGACAGAGTTTAGAAAACAGAAAGTGGAGTGTTTCCAGTCATTTGAGAGAAATGAAAAGTCCTAGATCCTGACAAGAAGCAGCCTGACTACTATTTGATTTCAGAGGACAAAACTAAAAATAATGGGTAACGGTTGCAGAGGCAAATTTAGGTCTTTTGTCAGGAAAAACTTCCTAAAAATTAACACTGACCAAAAGTGTAATGGATTGCCTTGGGAGGTATTTAATTCCCCCTCATTGAAGATATTTAGAGTGGACAGTCACTAATTGAATGAGTTGTAGTGGAAAGTTTTTTTTAGGATATAAATGGGACTAAATGGACATTGAGATCATTTATACCTTTGAAATCCTGTGATTCTGACACCTTGTGATCTAACTAATATGAAGGCAGCAGGCAAAGTTTAAATATAGTCTTCTGAGATTGTTTCCCCACTATCAATCAATTTTTCTCTTCTTCATGAACAGAAAAACTGATTCCTTAGCTTTGCCTATAGTCCTGTTTCCTACTGGTGAATAAAAACTCTTTCTATTTTTCTTTAGATTATCAAAAAAGAGAAGTCACTATCTTCATAATCTATCTTAACTTTTCTCTTGGAAGATGGAACAGTTGTAAGCACTGAGACTTTCTACTTTCTCTGGGGAAATAGTGGATAGAATGATGCTCTTTTTAGAGGCAATCATCCAGATGAATTTTGCTATTTTTTCTAGTTCTATAATATAATATTGGTAGCATTGAATAAGCAAGATCTTTCCCTTCTTAATTCCTTTCAGCTTCTTTCCTCTTTCCTACCTCCCAAGAAAAGAACATGGGATTTCAGCCTACCAGTCTACTTAGAGATCAGTAATCTTAAAGGATCATAGATTTTTATCTAGAAGGTATCTTTGAAGTCAAATCAATCCTGACACCACTAAACCTTAACAGATTTGAGTCATGTAGTCTTTATAATATTTTGTTTTCCCAATTATATGTAATAACAATTTCAACATGTGTTTTCTGAAATTACAAGATCCTTCATTCTCCCACTCTTCCCTCTCCCTTTTCAGAGATGGTAAACAATTTGTTTTGGGTTATACATGTATTATGTAAAAAATTTCCATTGAAAGAGAATACTCATATAAAACCAAAACCACAAATAAAAACCCAAATAAACCAATGTGAAAGATAGCATGATTTAATCTGCATCTGATTCCAACAGTTCTTTCTCTGGATATGGAAAGCATTCTTTGTCATAAATCCTTTAGGACTGTTCTAGATCATTGTACTACTGAAAGTCACTAAGTCTTTCATCCCACAATATTGCTGTTACTGTGTACAATGTTCTCCAGGTTGTAATTTCACATTGCATCAATTCATCTAGGTCTTACCAGCTTTTGCTGAAATCATCCTGCTTATCATTTGTTATAGCACAATAGCATCAACATCATAGTCTACAATTTGTTTAGCCAGTCTTCAATTAATGGAAACCCCTTCAATCTCCAATTCTTAGCCACCACAAAAAGAGCTGTTATAAATATTTCTGTACATGTAGTTCCTTTACCTATTTTTATGATCTCTTTGGGATAAGACCAAAGGAAATGTACTCTAGAATGGTTGGATCAGTTCCCAATTGCACCAATAATGCATTGGTGTCCCAATTTTGCTTTATCATTTTCCTTTACTGTCACATTGGCTAATCTACTCGGTGTGAGGTGGTACCTTGGAGTTATCTAAATATAATTTTTTTCTAATTAAGAGTAATTTAGAACATTTCTATATGATTATTAAAAGCTGATTTCTTCATATAAAAACTGATTGTTCAAATCCTTTGACCATTTGTCAATTGGGGAAAAGACTTGTATTCTTATAAATTTGACTTAATTCTCTACATATCTAAGAAGTGAGACCTTTATCAGAGAAATTTGCTATCTGCTTCCATTTTATGCATGAATGCATCCCATTCCCATTAACAATTATGATTACCAACAATATATTCCACTCCTAATTTTTCCCTTTTGAACTTTTTCTTTCTCTCTCATTTTACTCTTTCCCTCCTTGCAAGTGTTTTGCTTCCCCCTCCATTCTATTACCACATCTTCAAAGGGTGGATGTGGAGTGCTTTGCTGTTGGATTAGGTAGGGTCTGGGATCCTGAAGTTGGCTCCAGCTCAGGTTCACAACCTGAAATGGTAAGGATGGGTTTGGGCTGGTTTGCTAACAACTTGTGCTATTATTCTGGCAAGGCCTTGATGTTGGCTGTATTCTTTACCAACCTTCCAAGATGTTTTCTCTGGAAAATTATTCAGTCCACCATCTTGGCTCTGCCTGTCATGTAGTCTTTTTTAAAAGTACTTATTTATTTATTTAGAGTATTTTCCCATGGTTACATGATTCATGACCCTCTCACACCCTTTTTTCTCTCCCCCTTCCCTGTGTTGGCAAGCAGTTCCACTGGGTTATACATGTATCATTGTTCAAAACCCATTTCCATGTTATTCATATTTGCATTAGAGTGATCTATTAACATCAAAACCCTAATTATATCCCTATTGCACTACATGATTGAGTATATGTTTTTCTTCAGCATTTCTGCTCCCACAGTTCTTTCTCTGGATGTGGATAGCGTTTTTTCTCCTAAGTTCCTCTGGATTGTCCTGGGTCATTGCATTGAAGCTAGTAGAAAAGTCTATATTACCTTCAATTGTGCCATAATGTATCAGTCTCTGTGTACAATGCTCTCCTGGTTCTGTTCCTTTCACTCTGCATCAATTCCTGGAGGTCATTTCAGTTCACATGGAATTCTTCCAATTCATTATTCCTTTAAGCACAAGAGTGTTCCATCACCATCAGATACCACAATTTGTTCAGCCATTCCCCATGTCATGTAGTCTTAATAAGGGATTCTTGGAGAAATGATGTCTATCCATTAAGTCTATGTGATATAGTGATTATAATATCATCCGACCTTTATACAAATGCAGGGTGGCTAACAGAAACTTTTTGCTTCTGTAATTTCTAACGGTCACAAAAAGTCATTTAGAAGTCTTAGAATCTTCAGAAAGTCAGTTGGAACTTGAAGCTATAAAGAGAGGTGAAGTTCCAACTGATGAGGCTTTTGCCTTCTGGCTTTTGCTGTGGCTAGAGGCTTTTACTTTGGCTTAGCCTGTTGGTTTCGGCCTTTCAGCTTGGCTTTGGCCTAATTGCTTTGGCCTTGGCCTGTGCTTATTTTTTCTTGGGGAAATTTAGACCTATCTCATTTCTCTGGACCTCTCCCTGATCTCTCCATCTCCATCCCTCCCCCTCCCCTGAATTTCCTTTGGGCCCTGGGTGGAAGGGAGGGCTTGCTGATTAGACATTGTGGGTTTAGTTTCTATAGACAAGTAGAGTATCCTCAAATAAGTTACCCTTAGTTTTAGTGATTTGATAAAGACTTTACTTAAAAGGCAGTCAAATCTCCCAACTGGGAGAGCAGGCTCTCTCAGTCTAAACCTCTCTGTGACCCATCCCCCACCATCACCCTCTCCCTAGCAGCAGTTAGAAAACCCTGAACCTCTTTCCCTCTGATTAACCTGAGATTAATAAATCCCCTTGTTACCTACTCAAACCCTCTAGTAAATTATTTTGTCAAAAATTTAAGCAAGGGTTGAAGAGGGAAGGAAATATTTTCTCTTTATATCTTGAGGGAACTGCAGGCATCCATCTTGGCAGGAAGTCCTTACCCGAGACTTCCTGCCATCAGTCTCACTGGCAGGGAGGAGCCCCTTTGAAGAGAAAGCCCTCAAGGCAGATTTAAACACTTCTGACTGCCCCAACTCCTTTGTGTCCATAGGGATACCTTTCCTGCCTTGAAGGGTTTAGCCTATCTCCCCCAATATCCTCTGTCTCTAACCTCTGTCAATAAACCTATTTGAGCTGCTCTCTCCTACATACCCCATTTCCCTTATCTCCTATATACCTTCCCTTACCTTCATTCCTCTCCAATCACCTTATAATCACCTATATTCCCATTATCCTTCCTCACACCCAAATTGCCTTCAAGACCCAAACAGATTACCTTACTATTTTTATAACATGCTGTCTTATTATTCTCTATTTTCTTGCCAGTCGGATAACCTCTCCATATTCCCTTAGTATTTCCCACTATGTGTGTATCCATGCGTGAATCCATAAACACCCACAAGTGTGTATACTTGTGATGTATTTGAAAAAAACATTTGGTAAATTGAGAGTTAAGTATTCTTTATCCTGTTTCTAACAACAAATAATATAACATTTACTCCCTAAACCACTATTAAAGGACCTTGTCAGGAAGGGTTTTCAGGAACTGAGGTTAGTGCCCTCTTTGCTTCTCTAACAAAATGTTACCAAGTCAGTTTAGAAGTTAGTAAAGCCATTTCTGGATTGTTCAATAAGGATATAGTGAGTCATCAACCCAGATTGTCAAAGCTGGAATGGTATGAGATCATCTAGTCCAAAATTTTCATTTAACAAAGGTCAAAACTCAGGCTCAGAGATGGGAAGAGGCTTATCCAACATCATACAAATTAGTAGCATATCTAAGACTGAGACTTTGATGGTCTATATTACTAGTCTGGTCATCTTCCCGTTATAATTATACCTAATGGTTTACATCATGCTTTACATATGCAGGGATTAGTTGGAACTACTAAGCCTGGGAGGATAAGCTTCTATCATACTAGAGGAGAAATAAAATTCCCCTTGAATAGTTGTAACTTTCTTTTAGCTGCTCTTCTCACTTAGAGGGTTTGGCCTTTATTTCAAATGCTGCCTACCAAGGATGGACTCTGTCCATTCAAAAATGAAAATGAGTTTATCTATGTGTTGTTTCCTCACAACCTGCCACTCATTAACTTATGAACTATTTCTTGGATTAGCTGAATCCTCAAGTCATGTCCTAGGCTTTTATAGTCTGGGAACATTCTTCCATTTTGTCTTAATAGCTCATAGGCCCACAGATCAGCTCCCTCTGACCAAACTTTTCATTTCGCCAGAGTAAAGAGCATTCTCTTCCTGATCTTATCCCTATTTCTAAGCTTTAAATAGCTTATGAACAGCTTAGAGCTTACAATTTCTGCTCCCCAATAAGGTTTGGTATTAGGTAAATTAGATCTAAATTGAAAAGAATAGACAAAGAACAAAAGCTTACATACCCAGCTAACCAGAAGAGAGAAAAGTCATTTTGCTAGGGAGCAGAAGAGAACTCCATATGAGTCTAATCCCTCAGCCTTGCTCTTGTGACCACAGAGGTAAGTATCTTTGCTACTGCCACTTGGACTCTGCATACATACATATGTGTTTTATATGCATGTATATCATACATGTATACACATATATATCATATATATTTATATATATATATATATATCTAGAGAGATGAAATTGAATGAATGCGTGTGTATAATACAGTAGAAGTTATGATGATGAGCTATTACTATAGGGAGACAGGACTGCCCTTCTCTTTCTGTGACCCAGGTTTGTCTTCCCCTTTATGGCTTGACTTTCTTTCCAACCTCTCCCTAGGAACATACTTTTAAAATCAGGCACAGGAGCAGTTAGGTAACTCAGTGGATAGAGAACCAGGTCAGAAGACAAGAGATCCTGGGTTTAAATCTGACCTTACACACATGCTAGCTGTATGATCGTGGGCAAGTCACAACCCCAGTTGCCTAGCCCTTACTACTCTTCTACCTTGAAACCAATAGTATCAATTCTAAGATGGAAGATAAAAGCTTTTTATAATTAGGTCCACAGCAAGAGAAAGTTTGGTTGTCCAACTCAATGTCAACCTATCTGTTTTTCACTCCAGAAAAATATTTCTGAGTCCTATGTATGGAGGAATTCTATTAAAAGGCATCTCTCTCTGCCTTGGAAAGTTATGAAAATGAATCACTCTCTTTTCTCACTTGAACTCATAGCCAAACAAAATGCTCTGGTAAAAAAATAAAATATTATGATTTTAAGTTTCTTCCTTTCTTCTCCCAAGTAATCAGTTCCTAATCTCCATTTTGCACTGAGTTCAAATCGTAATACAAATGCCTTAACAGTAGAAGTTGTTAAGTTTCATTATAAGTTCTGGCTTAAGAAATAAAGCAGATGTATAAATATAGAAAGGTAAGTAATTTTTTAAAAGCAGAATCATTACTTCCTCTCTCAAAATTCAGCATATACCCTTTTTAATAGATAGAAAGGGAAAGTGGAGAATAGAAACGAATAATTTCATCTTGATTCTTCTATTTAAATAGAATTCCATAACTGCAGAATCCAATCTGAGACACCTCGTAGCTCTGTAGTCTAGTCTGATGATCTCAAAGATGCGATACCTCTCTCTCCTGCTTCCTGGGCAGCTATTTTAGCTCTGCCTTCCCCTTTGGTTTCTTGTAGCTCTTTTTCTCCCTGTTCCTAAAAATCTAAAGGTCAGGGCAAGCTTGTTAATCCAAACCAGGTTTTCGTTTTGTTTTGTTTTGTTTTTTGTCATTCCTTAATTAAGAGCAAAACTCCCCAGGAGCAGGGTAGCAATGGGACATCTCTGACCATCAAGCATTCACCTCCAATACCTTGATCTTCTGGATCAGTGTCTGGATTGTGTGTGGGCAAGAAAGTTCTGCATATACCAAGTCATTTTCTGGAGTGAAGCAGGAAAAAAAAAATATACCACAGCCACTGAAGAAATTAAAAGGTATCTCTGGTAGAAGGTAGGTATTTTGAGATAAGTCTTGGAGAGAACTGGGAATTCAGGGGGGGGGGGGGGATTGCAGAGAGACAGAGAAAATATTCCAAGTATGAGGGACAGCTTTATGGAAAGTCAATGGAATAGGAAATGGAATGTCAGGTCATAAAGTAGGGCAGTCACTCAGTTGTGTTGTAGAGAAAATAAGGGGAAATAATGTGAAATAAGTTTATAAAGATAGGCGGGAGTTAATTTTAAAAGGCTTTAAGTGTCAAATATAGACAAATCATCATGATTATCTTTCAGCAATTATCCTTGTGTTCTGAACTGGAAAGCCACCACCCTCCCAATTCCCAGGGGATTCTGCCTGTTGTCTCTATTTCTGGAAATCAGATTGTTTGCTAGGTTTGACATGCCTAGTCAAAGCTGCTTAGGAGCTCTGAAGGCAATGCTTTGTAGTGAAAAGAGCCCTAGATTTAGCGTCAAAAGGGATCTGTGTTTGACCTCTGCTTGTGATACCTCAGTCCCTGCAGTATCTACCACAAAGGATTATTATGAGGACCAAAAGAGAGAATACATATAAAGGGGGTTATCAATTTTAAGTGCTATATAAGTAAGGGTCAGCTGTTTTCATAATTCAGTTTTTGTTTAAATTTTTTGTTGATAGGGTCTATTTTTTTGAAGTCATCAAAATAGAAAGCCCTGGAGCCAAGCCCATGATTTTTTCTGCCATCCTATCATTGTAATAGCCTCAAGAAGGAACTTACGCCTGCTTGACACTACCTTTCCTCATCTCACAGGATCATCAATGCTTCCTTCAATTCATTCCAACAAAATTTTAAGTTTCTACTATGTATAGAACTGTGTGCTAGGATCTGAAGAGTCAAAGGTGAAAACCCAGCATTATTCCTGCTTCTTTCTGAATTTTAACTCAAACCCTCACTCCATAGAAACACTGATTTGGAAAATGTCAGAATTAGAATAAGCAGTGATTGATAGCTCGGTTTTACCAAGACATTTAACTTGTACATACCTATTTATATTTATTTAAGTCTTACTTTAACATCATATTTTGAGTAGTGTTAGAAAACGGAGGTAGACATTACAGCCTACTTAAATATTTAAATGATGATTTGCTAATGAGGGAGCACCATTTTCCAATACTCTTGCCTATTGCAATGATCCATGCCTGTGAAGAGTCTCACCCCTGGGACCATACACCCACTATGAGGCAACACCATTCTCATGTTGGCAGCTACCTCCCTTTAGGGGATAGTATCTAGGGAAATCAGCAGTATCTCTAGGGTTGCCCATGCATTTTCAAACCTAATGAGTGTGATGAGTCACTCAGTGATGTATAAAGTACATGGTGCCAGTGGGGATTGACTTTCTTGTGCTACTAAAACTAATTTCTCAGCTTTCTACCCAGATGGGTATGAATGAGCAATGCACGTTTCTAATGGTCACTGAGAAGAGCTTCCTGCACCAGATTCTGGTTGTGTTTAAGAGAGCAGAGAATTTCGTGGTTATTGGCAAATCAGTTTTTCACCATGCGTATTTGAGAAACAAGAGTTACAAGTTATAGGGAGAACTGTTTCAGTAACCTCTCTGGCACACCCACCAAAAAGCCCTGACTGTATGTAACACTGGCTCTCCTTCTGGATTACCTCAGACAATGATCCTCGCAGGAACTACTCAGTCCTAGGCACAGAGCCATAGCCAACATCATTCTATTTAGGTTCCTGTGAGAAGAAATTTTAATCATGGACTCTAAAAAGTAGAAAGTACTTTAGAGGATGACTAGTTCAACTTGCTCCTGAAAAGGACCACAGGATCAAATACATTGAGTTGGTAGGAATATCCATAGCCAACTGACCCAACCCTCTCATTTTACAAATGAGGAAACTAAGACCTACTGATTTGCCTCAGGTCACACAATTGGAAGGTGTCAGGGGTTTCATTTGAAGCCAAATCCACTGACTCTAGCACCAGTGATCTTTCCAGAAATCTCTATGCTCTTTTTCATAAGTATTCGTCCTAACACTCCTTGAAGACCTGTAATTATAGCAGCTCACTCCCTCTTCAGATGTCCCATTCCAGTATTATAGATCTCATTATTAGGAAATTTACTTCAAGTTAAAACTTAGCCCTCTGAAACTCCCCTTTTTCCTGAATTCTGCCTCATATGACCATTTCTTCTCCTTATTCTCAATTCTAACACATTCAGGACATGCGATATGGCCTTTCCTTCTATTGGATGGCTCTCATCCATAGCACATACTGGCCACTCAAGGGGGCTGGAGAAGAAGTGCTGACAAGGGGGAGAGAAAGAAAAATTCCCGTCCTCAAATTAAGGAAGGAGTTTAAGACTGGAACAGATCCTAAAATTGGTAACTTTGTGAGATGAAGCAGGATGTGCTTAACAAGATAACACCTACTGCCAAAATCCCAAATAAACACTAAGGCAGAATTCTAATAGGCAGCCAAATAAAGGGAAACAATCATTTGAATATGTATGAGCCTCTAATCAGGAGTACTTTGAATTAATACAAAATAGGTCCATCAGTGCTAACAATGCTGCACATGCAGGAAATTCATTGCTCACTGAGAAGATACTAGTAACCTATTTATAACCCCAACTGTTACCTACTACAGCTGAGATGAGGATCAAGGGAAGTGGTAGATAAGCACCCATCCCTGTCCCACAAGCTGATCCCATTCTTTGTTCTGGGTTGGCAGACTGCTCTCCCAATCCACTTTTCTTTTAACACAATGTGATACATTGCGCTACAATAGAATGCATATTTTTTGTCACAACAAGAGAAAATATGTCCTTTTGCCATCAAGCGTATTATAATAGGATACATTTCATCACAACAGGATATACTTTACTACAATAAGATACATTTGGAAAAAAATCACAATAGGACACATTTCACCACAATGGGATACATCTTATCACAACAGTATACTTTTTTTTTATCACAACAGGGCACAATTATCACAACCAGATACATTTCCACAGATGGGATCAATGCCCACCTTTAGAAAGGAGTCTTTAGAATTCACTCAGTGGTTGACTCCCCATGAGGAGAACATAGTTATTGAAAGAGTTCTGCCCTCCATTTTTCTTGGCTGTGTGCAGTGTGTGAAGTAAGGGAAGAAATAACAAGTGTGACTATAAAACAGGGAAGCTGATTTGCATGTATAGCTTGTGCAGTATGTCTCCTTACTTTATAATCATACTTCATGACTGTGGACAAAGAAAGATAATTCATTTCAACAAATATTTATTAGGCAACCATGAGCAAGACAGTTCTTTGTGCAGCATTTTACAGTTAACAAAACACTATCACATATGTATCTGATGGGAGCCCCATTAGTATATCATTTGTTTTCATGTTCTCCCATTAAAAAAGAATTTTCAATCAATTAACCAAAAAGTATTTCTTAAGTACTTATTATGCCAGGTACTAGTGGGGATGTGAATATGACAGGGAGAAAGTGCCGCCCCATAAGGAACTTATAGTCTATGAGGAGGCAACGTTCACAGATACATATGGGGAATATTTGCATATATGTGTGTGTGTATGTGTATATTGAATAATCTAAATGATGGACCAAAGTGAAGAGTGTAAAAGAGGGTCCATTTAGTTAAACCCAGTACGAAGATACATGTTAGTATTGGTTCTGAAACTGATTTTGGTTCTGAGCTCTGTTTTGGTTCAGGGGGTTTGAGTTGAATCCGGAAAGAAACAAACATATCTTAAGTGCCTACTATGTGTCAGGCACGTGCTAAGCACTTTACAAGTATTATCTCATTTGATCCTTACAACAATCATTGGAAACAGGTGTTAACATAATTTCATTTTACAGTTGATGAAACTAAATTAGGAAAAGGCTAAGTGACTTGAGAGTCACATAGCTAGTGCCTGAGGCTGGATTTGAAATCAGATCTTCTTGACTCTACACCCAGTATTCTATTCACTGTGCTATTTTGCTGCCGTTGAACACTAAGACTTTGCTTTGCCTCCTTTTTTTCTCCACAGAGACAATGCTCAAGTGTTAACAAATGGAGGCATCCCTTAGTGGAGAATTTTCCAGGTCTAAAAAGGCAGGAAGTCATCATGGTGAGTTCTTTTTATCATGTCAGGAGGATGCTACATCCCCAGTGCAAAGCCTTTTGTTATGCATGAAACAAAGACAACATTCTGCTGTAGCTTCATATATAACAGGGACCATTGGCCAGCAGCATTCCTTTAAGTCCCATATGGTTTGTATTGCTCACTATTCTACTGCCTAGGAACATTGCCCTTGAAATTCGATGTGATTCACAGGGCCTTCTCAAAGAGATAATATGCACAGGCATGGTTGTGGCCTACCAGGTCTCCAAAAAATTAATGGGGTGGGAGTACACTGACAATTAGAGGAATCAGAAAAGGCCTCTTAAGGAAGATAACACTTGAGCTGAGCCCTGAAGGGAGCTATGGATTCCAAGAGGCAGAGGTGAAGATTGGGCAGCATTCCAAGTGAGGGTAACAGTCTGTGCAAAGATGGATTGTCATGTCCCAGAAAACTGATTCTCGACAACTTTGTGACTATTAAAAACACCCATAGCAGGAATGGTAGAATCATGGATTCTCAGAGTTCTCAGAGACTTAAGAAATATGTAACTTAATTCATACCTGATCAGAGATTTCCTCTACAACATTTCTAACCAGCAATCTACTCCTGAAAAACTCTGGTAATGATGAAAATATTACATATTAAATCAATTGATTCACTATGGGAAACCTCTAATATTTAGTCTTATGTGGAGCTAAAAGCTGCCTCTCTAGCAACAGTTACTCAGTATTCTTTGTTCCATGATACAGAATCAAACAAAGCAAGCCTATTCCTTCTTCCCATTAATAGCAATTCAAACTGAATATCTCTGTCATATCTCCTCTAAAAGCTTTCCATCTTTTGACTAAGTCCCTGCCCCAATCTTTTAATTGATCCTTATCTAAACTAGTGTTCAGTCTTTTTATCCTCCTGGTCACCCTCCTACAGATAGTCTCTAATTTGCCAATATTCTTCATAAAATGTGGCACAATCAGCTGAACAGAACACTCCATTTTTGTTCAGAACAAAGACTAGTGCAGGATGACTATTACCTCATTCATTCTGGATAAAACTCTTTTTTAATGCAGCCTGAGATCACATCAGATTTGTGATTCTCATGTTGAATTAAGTTGGAGGTTTGCTGTGGGGTGGGATGGAGCACAGTGCTTTGGGTGAAGCAGGAAGAGTGATTAAGGTCTTCCTTTTACCTTAACCACCATTTGGAAGCAAATGCTCTCTAAATCAGGATATTGTGGTAAGCCAGAGGCCATAGCAGAAAAGTGAAAAGCAATCCAAACACAAAACATATCCCAGCTAGATTTATTGAATACTATACTTTACAGCCCTCTAAAGCCAAAAGAAAGGTTACTGTAGGAATCCATAGGAAATCTGAATCTCATTTTAGATATGTAGATTACATACTTCAGTTTATGGGAGTTAGTTGGGGTGGGGAGCTTCCAAGCTTCCACTTTCCATACAGGAATAGTCCCTATCTCTGACATGTTTCAGTGATGTTCTGCCACTTTATCTTACTTCCCCAATCTAATGTCTGTTATTGGGCTTGGCAAGGTTGTATCCTAGGCTATCTTTTCCTTATCTTATTTCATTTGGTGATCTTATCAGTTCCAGTGATTTAAATTACCACCACCATGCCAATGATTATCACATCTAATTATCTAAATCTAACCTCTTTCCTGACCTATGCTCTCACATCTGCTACTGCCTAGTGAACACCTTGAATTAAATGTCCTGAAGACATCTTCTTCTAGAACATGTCTAAAACAGAACTGTCTATATTTTCCTCCAAACCCTCCCCTCTTCCTAATTTCCCTAACACTGCCAAACAGACCACTATCTTCTCAGTCACCCAGCCTTGCAAGGTAGGTGTCATCCTCAACTCATTGTCTCTGACTTCCAATATCAAATAAGTTGTCAAATTCCATCTTTTATATTTTTATAACATCTCTTGCATGTGTGTCCCTCACCTCTGACACTGCAACTACTTTGATGTAAGCCATCATTACTTCATGCCTAAATATTGCAATGTTTGCTGGTTGGACTTCCTTTCTTAAATCTCTCCCCATTCCAATCCATGCTCCATCAAGCTGTCCAACTAATCTTCCCAAATTGCAAATCTGACCATTTTATCTCCTTTTCAATAAATTCTAGATAGAGAGACTTTCTGTCACCTCACAGATCAAATACAGAATCTTCTGTTTAACTTTTCTTTTTTTTTTATTTTAAACCCTTAACTTCTGTGTATTGACTTATAGGTGGAAGAGTGGTAAGGGTAGGCAATGGGGATCAAGCGACTTGCCCAGGGTCACACAGCTGGGAAGTACTTGTCTGAGGCCAGATTTGAACCTAGGACCTCCTGTCTCTAGGCCTGCTTCTCAATCCACTGAGCTACCCAGCTGCCCCCCTGTTTAACTTTTAAACATCTTCATAACCTGGTTCCTCCTGCCTTTCCCAACTTCTTACACATTTCTCTTCTTCATACATTCAGCGATTAAATTATGCTGATTTCCTTCCTTTCCTTCCTCTCACCCTTCCTTCATTTTTTCCTTACTTCCCTCCTCCTTGCCTTCCTTACTGGCTTCTTTCCTTTTTTCACCCTCCCTCACTTCCTTCCCTCTTCCCTTCCTTCTTTCCTCACTTCTTTGTCTTTTCTTGTTTCATTCTTTCCTTTCTTCTTTTCATGTTTCTTCTTTCTTTTCTTCTTCTTTCCTTGCTTCTACTATTCCTTCTTCCTTACTTCCCTCTTTCTTTCCTTTCTTTTTCTTCATTCATTCCCTCACTTTTTTCTTTCCTTCTTCCTGCCCTCCCTCCCTTCCTGGCCTCTTTCCTTTTTTAGTTCCTTCATTCCTTTACTCTCCCTTCCTTGCTTTCTATTTTAGTATTTAAAAATTTTTAAACATATTTCATTTTCCCAATTATATGTAATAACACTTTTCAATATAGGTTTTCCAAAATTATAAGATCCAAAATGTTTATCTCCCCTAACAGAGACAGTGTAAATAATTAAAATGGTCTTGACAAATATAAGAATTTTAAAAAAAGTCATGGTCCCCATTTATAATAACTAACTATTAAGTCATGAGACTTTTGTAGCTTTAGTAATTTTACTAAAGCAAAAAAGTGATGGGAAATGTGGGAAGGAGGTAGAAAATATTGCCTAGCTAAAAATACCCTAAGTCCCAGTCCAAGTGCCTCCAGACCACAAATGCAAATTCAAATGCAAATCTCACCAGCCCATGAGAGTGTCTCCAGCCAAGTGTTTCAATAACCAAAGACCAATGCTGAAGAGGCTGAGCTGCAAAGGGCAGTCTCTCATGCCAAGGAGTCAAGAGTCTCACTCAAGTAAGCATCCCTCTTCAGCCCAAGTCTCCAATGCAGAAAGCTGAATCTTCACCAGAATCCAAAGTCTGAATCAGTAAGCTGAAATCTGAAGCCTCAAAAAACTCTGAGCCATCCAAGAGCTCAATCTCTTGAGGTGTCAAAAGACCACAAAAAAATCTCACCAGAGCTCATGCCCATGAGGCAAAAGACCACAAAAAAGAACACCAAGGGTCCCAGAGGCTCCTACTTATACACAGTTTTCTCCATTTATCAGCTCTCTTGATCACATCTCAGAAACCAATCATAGTCTCCCAATTTTCCTAGCCAGAACTTGCTTTTCTAGTAAAAGGTTCATACTGAGTGTTAATGACTAAGTGTGAAAGGCAGGAGACTCTAAGTTCTTGATTGATTAAGTTAAAATAAACAAAAAGAGTTTAAATTCTCTTTCACAATCTCCCCTGTGATTCTTTTGGGAGATGAGCATGTTGAAATTATCCATATTTACATTCCTAGGCTCCCCAATGAATCATTTCATATAACAAGCTTATACCTCTAAAGATCTTCTAGCCAGAGGTATATAAAATATTGCATTTTCTAAAGGGAAATTACAATTTGGGGATAAGAGAGAAATAAAAGAGAAAGAAAGCAAAAATAATGGTTTATAGACCCATTGACAAAAAAGCCAAAAAGGGGCAGTCCCCTTTGGCATAAGAGTTTACATTCAGAATAAAAGTGTTCAACCCCCTTCAGCTCAGTTCATTACATCCTAAAGTTCACTCTGGATCTTTTGATGCAGTGTATAGTTTCTGCAGGCTTCTTTACAACAACTTCTTCAAAAAAGATCCTCTTCCTTGATTTGGGATGTTAGCAAATCTCTTTTCCTGAAATTTCTCCAAAAGATTTCAAACCTTGGATTTTAGGAAAATTATGCAATAGTAAGAAATTTGGTCTGGGTTATAGATATATTTTCATGCAAAACATACTTCCATGATGATCATTATCATAAAGGAATACTCCTATAAAACCAAAACCCCCAAATAAAGATATAAATAAACTAATGTAAAAAATGTTGATCTGCATTCCAACTTTTATTGGAGATGGATCGTGTTGTTTGTCATAAGTACTTCAGAGTTATCCTGGTCATTATATTGCTGAAAGTAGCTAAGTCTTTCAGAGTTGAATTCCACACTGTTGCTGTTACTGTGTTTTAGTTCTGCTTATTTCACTCTGCCTCAGTTCATGTAGTTCTTTTTAGCTTTTCCTGAAATCATTCTGCTTATCATTTTTTATAGCACAATAGTATTCTATCACCATTATATACCACAATTTATTCTGTCATTCCTTAATTGAAGAACATTCTCCCAATTTCCAGTTCTTTGCCTCCACAAAAGAACTGCTATAAATATTTTTGTACAAGTAGGTACTTTCTCCTTTTTTATGATCGCTTTGTGGTAAAGCCCTAATGTTGCTATTATAGGATTAAAGGATATGTACAGTATGACCCTTTGGGCATAGTTCCAAATTAGAATTCAGAATGGTTGGATCAGTTCACAACTACAACAGTAATGCATTAATGTTCCAATTTTGCCACATTCTCTCCAACATTAATCATTTTCCTTTACTGTCATATTGGCCAATCTGATTGGTGTGATATGGTACCTCAATTATTTTATTTTGCATTTCTCTAATCAAGAGTGACTCAGAACATTTTTTCCATGTGATCATTAATGGCTTTGATTGCTTCATCTGAAAACTACTTGTTCATATCCTTTGACCATTTGTCAATTAGGGAATGACTTGTATTTTCATAAATTTGAGTTAGTTCTTTATATATTGAAAAATGAGATCTTTATGAGAGAAATTTGCTATAAAAAAGTTTCCCCAGTTTGTTGTTTCCCTTCTAATATTGGTTATACTGATTTTCTTTTAACCAAAACTTTTAAATATAATTAAAATTATTCATTTTAGATATTATTCTCTATTTCTTGTTTGGTCATAATTTTTCCCCTTTTCCTTAAATATGACAGGTAAACTATTTTATGCTCCTCTAATTGGCTTATAATATCATCCTTTATATCTAAATCATATAAACATTTTGATCTTATTTTGGAATAGGGTGTGAGAAATTTCCTTCCTTATCTCTTAATTAGAACTATTTTTGCTTTAGCTTTGTCCGAGATCATCATTTCTACTCCAATTTTTTAAAAAAATTAATCTGAAGCACAATATACTCTGCTCCAGTCCCTTACTTTTTCTCTATGTGTGTGTCCCTGTCTGAAATATGTTTCTTATGTACATACTATCATAGGATTCTGGTTTTTAATGCTTCTAACTGTTCTGAGTGACAAAAATTTTAAGAGTCACAAATATTATCTTTCCATATAGGAATATAAACAGTTTGACCTTATTGAGTCTCTTAAATTTTCTCTTTCTTGTTTACCTTTTTATGCTTCTTTTGAGCCTTATATTTGAACGACAAATTTTCTATTTAGGGCTCGTCTTTTGATCAGGAATGCTTGGCAATCTTCTTTTTTTATTAAGTGAACATTTTTTCCCCAAAAAGAATATACTTACTTTTGCTGGGTAGGTGATTCTGGGTTGTAGACCTACTTCCTTTGCCTTCTGGAATTTCATATTCCAAGCCTTCTGAGCCTTTAATGTGGGATCTGCTAAATATTGGGTAACCCTGATTGTGGTTCCATGATATTTGGATTATTTCTTTCTGGGTCCTTATAGTATTTTCTCCTTGGCCTGGGAGGTCTTGAATTTAGCTATAATATTCCTGGAAGCTGTCATTTGGAGATCTTTTTTTTTTTTTTTTCAGAAATGATTGGTGAATTCTTTCAAAGACTATTTTACACTCTTGTTCAAGAATATCAAAGCAGTTTTCTTTAATAATTTCTTGTAATATGATGTCTGAGCTTTTTTTTTGTCATGGCTTTCAGGTAGTCAATAATTCTTAGACTGTCTCTCCTGGATCTATTTTCTAGTTTTTTTCAAAGACATATTTAGTGTTTTCTGCTATTTATTCACTTTCAATTTTGTTTTATTGTTTCTTAATGCCTCATGAAGTTATTAACTTCTACTTGCCCAATTCTCATTTTAAAGGAATTATGTTAATTTGTGAGCCTTTTGTGAACTTCCTTTTCTATTTGGTCAATTCTATTCTTTAGAAACTTTTTTCTTTGCTGGATTTTTTTTACCTCTTTCTCCATTTGGCCAGTTCTGCTTGACATTGCTTTCATTTCTTTTCCCTATTTTTTCTCTGCCTATCTTATTTGATTTTTAAAATCCTTTTTGAATTCCTCCAGAGCCAGAGACCAATTCTCATTTTTCTTTGAAGTGTTCTGTGAAGCTGCTTTGAGTTCACTCTCCCCTTCTGAGTGTGTGCCTTGCTCTTATTTGTTTCCATAATAATTTCCTACAGTTAGGTGTTGGGTTGGAGTTTTTTTTATTTTCCTCATTTTCATAACCTTTTTCTCAACTTGTATTTTTATCTTAAGGTGAGCTCTGTTCTCAGGGTAGAGAAGGAGCACTCAGTTTTACCTTGTTACTGTCCTCAGTTTTAATTCTGGGTTTCTGCAAGTTTCAGTTCTTCCAAGTTAGTACGATGGCCTGGATTTTCTGAAAGACCTCTCACTGCTTATACAGTCTTCACTAGGGTCTGCTGATGGTTGGAATAATTCAGAGAATGTCTCATTTTGTTTTTAGATAGGGGCTCTGTGCCACACTCTGATCTTACATTGACTTGATGCTACATGAACTATGGAATGATTTACACTGAGATTTGGTTCCTCACTGCAGACTTGGGTAGGGACTCAGAGCCTCTCCTTGGGCTTACATTAAGTAGGCACACTGCAGACTGCCTTGTGCTGGGGTTTGGGGTTTCAACTTGGGCTTAGGCAAGTACTCTGTCCCTCCACTTGAGCTTGTACCAGCTAGGCATACTGCTAACTGCTTTAGGCTAGGGCTTGGGGCCTTATTGTACTAGGGTATGAAACCAAGGAGTGAGCACGGGAGTGCTTTGCTGTCAGCTTAAGCAAAGTCTCAAGTTCTCAAAGTTGACTTGGGGGCCCACTTTCAGAACCTGGAGCAGTAGATGTGAGGTAGGGATGCTTGCTGTTGGCCTGCAGGAGTACTCCTTGGTGCAGCCTTGCTGTGAGCTGTTCTCTCCTCTCATGCCAATGAACAAGACTCTATTTGCCTACCAAGTTTTTTTCTACAGGAAAATTGTTTTACTCTCTCCCCTTGTTGATTCTGTCACTCTAGTATTCATGTTGACATATTATTTACTCTAGTATTCATTTTGACATATTATTATTAAGTTGGGCTAGCAACCCCACCCTGTAAAAACTACATCTGATAAAGAAACTGCAACCTAAAGTAGGGGCAGCTGGGCTAGCTCAGTGGATTGAGAGCCAGGCCTAGAGACAAAAGGTCCTAGGTTCAAATCCGGGCTCAGATACTTCCCAGCTGGGTGACCCTGAGCGACCCATTGCCTACTGGTTGTGGCCCTATGCTCCTAGAATGGAGTCCCAGGATAAAAAAAAAATTATTAAGTTGACTGGAGAGGAGTCTTAGAAAGTTTCAATCTTTCAATACCACTACTCTACCATATTGACTCTGCCTCTCCTTCATTCCTTTCTTCTTTCCTTTCTTTATTTTTTTAAAACCTTACCTTCCATCTTGGAATCAATACTTTGTATTGGTTCCAAGGCAGAAGAGTGGTGAGGGCTAGGCAATGGGGGTTAAGTGACTTGCCTAGGGTCACACATCTGGGAAGTGTTTGAGGCCCAATTTGAACCCAGGACCTCCTGTCTCTGGGCCTAGCTCTAAATCCACTGAACCACTTAGCTGCCCCATTTCATTCCTTTATTGTTTGACTCTTTCTTCCCCTGCTTCTTTCTTTCATTCTTTAGTTCTCCCTTTCCTTCCTTCCCTCCTTCTTTCTTTCCTTTTTCTTTCCTTGCTTCTTTCTTTCCTTCATTCCTTCTTTGCCTCTTCCTTCCTTCTTTATTTCTCTTTCATTTTCTTTCTTTCCTCTCTTTTCCATCAATATCTTCCCTTCATTTCCTAGTTCCTTCTACTCACCAATTTCCCTCTGCTCTGTTTTCAGCAAGATGATATTTCTATTATTGCTGTGATCCCTCTCACAGACAATAATAATAATATAGCAAAGGATGAACATGCCTGGAGTAGGCACATGGAGGTGTTACTAGTAAATTCCTTTGAAAGATCCCATTTTATCAGAATAAATGTGATGGTCTTTGACTACCTTTTGCTCCATAAAGGCCATTGTCAGACAATGAGGAATTTTATCAATACAATGCCCCACTTTTACCCACTGGGATAGATCTCTTATAATGCATATTTCAGAAAAGAATGAATTTCCTTCCATGAACAGGCTTAACTATGACTAAGCCACAAACTTTCACAAGGGAATTGTAGGCTCAATGCCCACATAGTCATTTCTTGCAAATCAACACATAATTATTATTTTCTTAGTTATATAAGAGATTTGCATATTTTCTAACTCTGGGTCCAATTTTAAAGGGCTCTTCCTTCCCATTCCTGGCTTCACCATCCTGACAACAATCTCACCAAGAGTATTCCTGGGCATTCAACATGAGCATAATGAAAAAGTACCTGAAAAAAATCCTATATAGGAACATTTGCAGTGTAGCCCAGGGTACCTCCTGGGTACATTGATTAATTCTAGGTACACTTGCACTATCCAAAGAAACCTTGTTTAGGAGAATCCTTAAACTTTTTGAAGGTTCCTGGGGAAGTGTAGGAGTAATTTTGACTCATGGAGTCATAAAATGTTTAAGTTGGATGACACCTTAGATATTAAGCATGGGATACTTCTGATCCCACAAAGAGTACACAAATCAAAACAAGTATTTTTTAAGCACTTAGCATGTGCCAAATACTATGCTAAGCAGAAATGATATTAAAAAATGAATTTAAGATGAGTCTCTACCCTCAAAGAGCTTACATTTTAATAGAAGTGAGAACGCATACATAAAAAGCAGTATGTGCAAAGTAAATACAGAGTAGATGGAAGGCAATTTTAGAAAAGAAGAATTTAGCAGCTGGGTGAACCAGGAAAGGCCTACTAGCATCTTAAAGAAAGTCAGAATTCTAATAGCTGAGGGGGAGAGCATTTTGGATATAGGGGATAGCTCGTAGGGGATTAGAGGCACGGATTAGACATGGGACAATTTAGAGTACATGAAGATAAGTAATGGAGAACACAATATACCAACAAATATATACAAAGAGAACTATATGCATTTACATTGGAAATAATTACAGATGGAAGGCACTAAAATTAAAAGGCGCTGAGGAAGACATCTGGTAAAACATAGGATTTTAGTTCCTCCAAGAGAGGTCAGTTGTCAGAGCAGGGGAGAAAGAGCATTTAAGGGATGGAGGACAGTCAAAAAAAAAACCTAAAGTCAAAAGATGGAGTATCTTGTTCATAGAACAATCAGAAGACTAGTGTTATTTGATCAAAAAATATATGGCAGAGATTGAGATGTAAAAAGAGGAAAGGTAGAAGGGGTCTATATTATGAACGGTTTTAAGTACCAAACAGAGCATTTTGTGTTTGACAACAGGGTATGAGCCAACAGACAAGGAGGGATCAAAAATAAGTGAAAGAATAGAGAAGACAGGGGACACAATCTTTTGGAGGAAATACTTTCCTTAAATTTCTTCATTTGTAAAATGAGAATAATAAAAGCAACTGGCTCCCAAAATTGTGTTTTGAGGATAAAATGAGATATTATTTTTAATTATTTCACCTTATTTATTTATTTTTATTATTAATAAATTAACAAAAATTAATTACTTAGATGATAATTTATTATTATTATTATTGATGACCTGTCTGTTTAAGTGCAACCTGCTGATCACAAATATGTAAAATCTCATTTGATTACAATAAAGAACACTTTTACAATAAATTATTGAAATAATAGTATTTTTCCTTCAATTTCTATCAACAAGCCACACAACTTAGCAAAAAAAGTACATTTAATCTCATAGTCTCTTATTTGATTCTTTATATGGCTATTACTAAAATCATAGTTAATGTACTGTATCATGATGAAAATCCTAGATGTTGAAATGGAAATGCCAAATGTGGTTGACAAGTAGAAAGACCCTGACAGCAAACATGAGATTTTCTGGAGGGTGAAAAACTATTTGGAATAAGGCAGCTTTGACTAGTTCTTAATGATTATTTTCCTAAAAGTTAGCCCCATTTCATTGCCCTGTCAACTGTGTTCCAGCATGATACAAAATCTTTGATTATCTGGAAAATACTCTCAGATGACTGAGACTGATTTGCAACCCTTCTAAATATGACTCCCTGATGATGCCAGACCTCCTAGGTGTGTGTTTGTGTGTGCGTGTGCGTGTGTCTGTTCATTCATGCACATCAATTTAATGCCTGTAAACACACTCTTTGGTATATCGGTTGTTATTCCTTACATTCTAGAGTACCATATCCACTAGGGATTTATTGGATTTATTTAAAAACAACAAACATTCTCAATTATCTCCATGCAGTTCAGGGAGAATAATTTACTTAGAGGTATGAACAATCAAATTTTTCAGGGATGACTTCGAAATGTCAACTCTAAAAGATGACTCCCATGTTAGTGAATATGAAACACCCATTTATATTTTTCATTTTTATTTTGATTTAATTTTCAGACAATTCCACTTTCTCCCCATGCCTGAGTGACTAAATTCATTTTGCTTGTCAAAGGAGAAAAATTTTCATAATTACAAAATGAAACGGGTGGCCTTTCTTTGGTGACCGCATATTTCACATGTCTCTCTCCCTCTCCCATACTCCCACAAGAGTTTCTTTTCTGATATAAGTTGGCTGGCCTATGACATTCTTGCCATCTTACCTATGTTCATTCTGAACACCTGAATCTGAGGGTTCAGCAGTCTTTATGGTCCTATTTGTTCTATAGATATGAAGATGCAGAGATTGACAGGACAGACATTTTGCAAGACATTTCCTAGGCTTAGATGTTCAAAAAAATTTTTTTTAAATCCACTGAAGAAGTAAATTAAATGGTCTATGTGAGCATTCAGCTTGAAATGCACCTTGTTCTCTAATGTCAGATTCTACTCCTATGAGTTGGCATTTCCAATATGGGTCAAACACAAGAACAGACATTCAGTCTTGTTTCTGGGGGCATGTTTTGGTTTCTACCTACTTATAGGTGCTATTTTCAAATTAAACATGAGTTAAGAGAATTTTACATTTTGTAAAGGGTTTTCTTAAATCAAAATCTGTTTTTTCCCTTTTTTTTTTCCTTTTCTTAGAAGGGATCAGTTACATAGGCTTTTGTGCTTTAAATATTTCCATAAGACTTTCAGTCTTGCGTGGGTGATCTAATATCTACATTTCCTTCCTTCTCCAAAGTACCTGGCCACCTCAGTTTCCTCTCTTTTTATGAGGGAGCAAATTATGGTAGAAAGAGCCCAAAATTTCAAGTCAAAGTTAAATTCCAGCTCTTACACTTATTACTTGTATAATTTTAAGAACGTCACTTAATTTCCCTGTTCCTCAGTTTCCCCTTTGGTGAAATAGATTAGACAATATCTGAGGCCCTTTCTAACTTTGAATCCATAAACTTATCATCTATACATAAGTTACAGAAAACATAAGTAAATTGCTAGTCAATCAACATTTATTAGGCATCTACTATGTGCCAGATGTGCTGCTCAGTGACTGGAGTTCCCAATCTAATGGGGAAGACAATAAGCAAATAATCTGTATCAACAAGCTACATATGGTATAAATAGGAAATAATTATGAGAAGGAAGGCATTAGTATTCAGAGGAATTCGAAAATTTCCCTGAAAAAAATGGCATTTTATTTGAGGCAACAGAAGCCAGAGTGTCCAGTGGGCAGAGATGAGGAAGGAGAGCCTTCCAGAGATGAGGGGCAGAAAGAGAAAATACCTAGAACTGACAAAAGGAGGATCTTTGTGTTGTTTGTTGGCTATGCAAAAGAATTTGACGCATTACAGTAAAAATGAATCCCAATAGGCTGTCTTCTAAAAAGGTGTCTCCTATGCAAATATCAACATTATACAAGTGTCTTTAAAAGATATACCAAAGGAGATAACTTGATTGAGTCTCTCTGATTATTCATTTCAAGCAAAGTATAATGTGTCAACAGATGCTCACCAGAGATTTTTGCAAACACCAAGGAAAATTTCCAGGACAGAACCCAGATCCAAATAGCGATTCTCATCAAAAATGGATTTTGGGGAATAGTCAAGTGTAACCACCTACATAGGAGAAACCAAGTGGATAAAGAATGTTTATTGTCTGAAATATGAAGTAGGATGAAAGATGTTATCATTAGTTTGTTGGAGGTGGAGTGCATGGGTTGGTGGAGGAGAGTGATCCCTGACAGATAGTACAAAAGGGAAAATGGCCCAGGCCCAGTATTAAAGAAGAAGAAAAGAGTAGATAGGATTGCCTTTGGGAAGCTATGTAATGTTTTTATACTTTTGGCCTTTAACAAAAATCTATTAAAATATATTCTGCTCATGATGCTATATGGTTATGAGTCATGTAATATCACAGGGTCCAAAGAATTAAAAATAAGTGATGCCCAGGGGATAAAGGAGAGGTGCATTATGGGCATGAGAACAGTATAATACATTACAAAGAAATACACAGACATGCCTGAAAGAATTCATTAACTAGAGATAGAACCAGACAAACTTCATATAGTAAGTCCTATAGTAAGACTGAGGGATAACCAAAGTTTCATTGCTGTATACCCAGTTTCAAGAAAGCTAGAGAAAAGTCTCTAGCATATTAAATGGACTATCTCCCTTTATAAGAAGCCATGAAAGAGATGGCATGAAGCAGTTGTGATTGGCAGCACTACGAGTTCCAAATAAAAATTTATCAAAGTATAAAAGTAAATATTTCATAGGAAAAATTCAAATTCATGCCCCAAACAGACTTGTCCATGTGTAAAAATATGATACAGTCTTATTTTCATATAGGATTGGCATTTGGAATTTTTTGTGATATTAATTATATTACATTTGGAACATTCATCTGGTGGATATATCCAAGCACAATTTACTGCTTGTCCTGTTTTCTCTAAAAGTTTTTACTCTATTCTTTATTGGTTATCTATGTGGCTTAGGGAAGAATTTCCAGAACTAATTTTTCTGCATAACACTTTAGGAGTTTGAAATGTATTGATGGACTCCATAAATGCTAATCAGGACATGTGATGACATGGACTACCCTCAGGGCAAAGGAAGCAGGGGGAGGGATTGGATTTAACTTTGGAATATAATAAATTTAAGCCTCTATTCATACCCTAACTTGCTTCCTATAATAAGTATTCTGACATGTACATAATTTCATACTTAATATTTTGGAAGGAAAAATAATTCTGGCATTACTTACTATGCCCTAGACACTGTGCAAAGAGCTTATTTTATTATTATTATTATTATTATTAATCTCACTTAAACATAGCAAAAGCCCTGGTAAGTAGAAGTTATTATCCCCATTTTATAGATAAGGAAACTGATAAAAACAGAGGGTAAGTGATTTAGCCAAGATCACATAGATTTTGTCTAAGACCAGATTTGACCTCAGGTCTTCCTGACTCCAGATCCAACACTATATCTACTATGCCACTCAGTTATCCTTAAAACTCTATTTATATCACAGAGGAAACAACTCAGGAAAATATGACACTAGGTAACAATAATTTCTATTTGATGTAATGAAGAATGCTGGATATGTAGTCAGTCAATCTAGATGAAAAAACCACTGCTACTACTTATTAGCTGTGTTCATCTTGCTCAAGGGAGCATAGATCTCAAACTGGTGACCTTGAGTAAGTATTTTAACCTATCTAGGATTCAGTTTTCTTTTCTGTTAAGTGAGGGATGAATGATGGAGTTAAGTGAAAGATGGATGAAGAGACCTCAAAGATCCTTTTCAACTCTTTACCAATGATCTAAGATAAAATGTCATGAGTCTGTGGTTTACTAATACCCTGAACCTTCTAACAGAAGAAGACAGGATTATAAAAACATCATGAGTACCCCAAAGAGATCATAGATAAACAGACTTGCACGAAAATATTTATAGCCGTGCTTTTTGTGGTGGCAAAAAACTGGAAAACGAGGGTATGTCCTTCAATTGGGGAATGGCTGAACAAACTGTGGTATATGCTGGTGATGGAATACTATTTTGCTAAAAGGAATAATAAACTGGAGGAATTCTATGTGAATTGGAAAGTCCTCCAGGAACTGATGCAGAGTGAAAGGAGCAGAGCCAGAAGAACATTGTACACAGAGACTGATATACTGTGGTAAAATCAAATGTAATGGACTTCTGTACTAGCAGCAATGCAATGACCCAGGACAATTCTGAGGGATTTATGGAAAAGAATGCTACCCACATTCAGAGGAAGAACAGCAGGAGAGGAAACACAGAAGAAAATCAACTGCTTGAATATATGGGATGATGAGGACATGATAGGGGATCGAAAGTACCACACCAATGCAACTATCAACAATTTGGAAATAGGTCTTGATTAATGACACATATTAAAACTAGTGTAAATGCATATCGGCCAGGGAGGGGGGAGGTTGGGGGGTGAAGGGGAAAGTAAGAGCATAAATCTTGTAACCATGTTAACTTTTCTAAAATATAAATATTAATAAATGTTTAAAATTAAAAAAACATCATGAAAAGAATTACATGGTGTTATGATCTCTGCTTTTAAGACTCAGTTATTTTCTGGCTCATGTTTTTAAACGTGATTTCCTGAAAATGTTGGATTTTTCATTGGAAAGGGTCATGTTAATACTCCTACCTCAAACCCTTGAGCTGTTAAAATACACAGTGACCCTGACTTCAAGAATGCCATCACTGCTATAAAACTCCTATTTATTATTTCATTTTTGTGGTTTAGGAATTTTAAAGGTCATGTATTCACTCCCATTATCCATTCTAATAAAATGAATTCTCTTTCCTCATTATTTTTTTAATTGAGGCCTTTTGCTTTGAGTTCCCTTATCTCCTCTCAGCTCCTTCCATTCATAATACAAAACTTCTCTAGATTTTTCTCCAGTCTCTCATCCTTTGCTTCATCCTCAAAGAATGGTGTAACTCTTCTCCTTTCAAATGATAGTCCTCCTAATTGTGTACTTCAGTCCATTCCATCTTGCTTTCCAAAAGACTTTGCTCCAGTCCCTTTCTTTCTCCCTGTTCTCCCCTGCTCATTGGCTTTATGCTGCCTATAAATATCCTCCAGTATCACCTATCTTTTAAGAAAAAGGAATATAATCTTTCCATTTGACCTGACCATATTTAGCTATTATACTGTATTTCATATTTTTATTACAATATATTTTAAAATATATATTTTACCTTTGGCTTTCAAATTGTACTAACTTCAGAATATATTCCTCTCCTCTCCTCTTGCCCAGTAAGCCTTTTTAACAAAGGCTTTAAAGAAAGAGGAGAGAGAAATCCCTGCAAAATTCATAGAATAAATATGCTCGCTATTTCCATTTCCTCACTAACTAATCAGTCTTCAGACCCTTATAATTTTATTTCTAATCACACTACTAGACAAAAAGTTCTGCATCAAAGGCTAGCAATGATCAATTTGTCATTAGATTTGGTGAATTTTTCTCAGTTCTCAATATTTTTGACCTGTCTATATCTTTTGACTCTATCTACCATCCCATCCTCCTATATAGTCTCCCCTCTCCTCCCTTAGCTTCTTTGACACTGTTCTTTCTTGGCTCTCTTCCTTTCTCTCTGACCATTCCTTTTTAAACTCCTTTGCCAGTTTATATAGTTAACTTTTTATAGTATTTAAATTTTATAAATTGCATTTTATATAAATCAAATAATTGATGTTCCATTCCTTGCCCACAAGTATTTTTTCCTTCCAAGGTTTTATCCTGAATCCTATATTTTTTTTGGCTATGTTCTACTTTTACATTTCTTTATTATTATTTTAATGACAAATTTCCACATAAGTTTTCCTTTTCCAAAGTCATATCATCCATATTGTGTCCCTCCTTTCTTCCCTCCCCCTTTCCAGAGCTGACAAGCAATTCAATCTGACTTATACATGTATTATCATGCAAGACATATTTCCATATTATTCATTTTGACCTTATTTTGGAGTAGGGTGGTAATAGTGAACCTTTTAGAGACATTAGAGATGGAACGCCCAAACTGCAACCCTCACACCACATGTGAGCCCTCTGCCTTATCCCAGACAGTGGAGGGAAGAAATGTTCCCACTGGGCAGAGTGGCAAATGATATGAGAAATGTCCTAAGGCACACTTGGAGACCAGGAAGGGAGCAGCTCCCAATAGCGCACATGCTATAGGTTTGCCAACATGATTCTTGGATGTTGTTGGAAAACTTCAAATCCTCAAATTCTCTGAAGTTCATGAGGTGATCATCTACCCCAGGTGAGTGGGAGTGGTGGCAAGTGAATAGGCCAAAGCTGAAGCACTCTTCTTCTCAATTGGCTTCTTCTCAGGGACTTAGCTGGAATAATCTCACCTGGCTTTACTATTCATCAAAATCTTTAATTCCAAGTAACTTAATATGTTCTATTACAGGCACAAAAGAACATGAGCGTATCCCTTAGTCAATCTGAATAGACTTACTGTTGTACCCAAGGAGCGATTCAGACTGTGGTCACATTTAATGAACAATTGAGATGTTTTTTCACCTAAAAATTATATTAGAGCTAAGTAGGGTAGGTTAGTTTTTGACCCCACAATTATAGATGTAAAGAGGGATAACAATTGTGATTGAGGGTTATTCCCTCATTTGCTTTAGAAAGAGCATAAAGCACAAGAAAAGGAGTAATGTTAAATAAAACCAGAAAGATCTGAGTTGAATTGAATTATTGAAATATTTTTAGGGGGAAGCAGAACCAAAATGGCAGCTTAGTAGCAGCAAAAGCTGAAACCACTCTGACTGTCCTTCCAAACTAGTCTTTAAAAAATTGCCTGAAAACAATAAGAGTCAAAAACCCATAGCAAGAAAGAGTAAGGGGCCTCTTCCACTGAACACAACTTTAAAGGTGGGCAGAGAGAATTGATTTTCATGGAATAAGAGAGGGGAACTGGAAGCAAAACTGCCTACATAAGAGTCCTGGCCAATACTCTCCCACCCCCCAGTGCACCAGGTTCTAAACATGGGCATATGACAACTTAGGGATCCAGTGACCCAGGATACACTAATAAAAAAGCACTTCAGATCCACACCTTGAAGTTTAAGGCCCTGTTACCAGTCCATGATGAGGCCATAGAACTCAATAGTGCTGGGTCCTTTCAAGCCTACACTGTAGTGAAGACCTAGCCCTAGGACAAAATAGTTCACAATGCAAAGGCTTGGAAGCCAACAGAAGAGAAGAAAGAATCAGCAGCTTTCAGAATTCCCAGTCCACAGGCAAAAAAATGGGTGGGAAAATTAGCAAACAATAAAAGGAATTCCTAACCCTAGAAAATTTCTATGATAACAAAGAGCAAAACACAGAATCAATAGGTGACAAAGAGATTAAAGCAACTACATGCAAAACTGCAAAGAAAAATGTAAATTGGTCTGAAGAATTGTAAGAACTCAAAAAGGTATTCAAAAATCAAACAAGACAGATTGAAGAAAATAGGGACAAGAAATTCAAATTATGGAAAAATAAAATAGCTTAAAAAGCAAAATTGGTAAACTGTAAAAAGAGACACAAAATTCAGTGAAGGAACCACTTCCATGAAAAATAGAATGGACCAAATGTAAAAAGAGGATCAAAAGGTCATAGAAGAAATTCAGTCTTTAAAATTTAGAATTGGGAAAATAGAAGCTAATGACTTCATGAGACATGAAGAACCAAAAAACAAGTTCAAAAGAATGAAAAAATAGAAGAAACCATGAAATATCTCTTTTAAAAAACAAAAGAGGGGGCATCTAGGTAGCTCAGTGGATTGAGAGTCAGGCCTAGAGATGGGAGGTCCTAAGTTCAAATCCAGCCTCAGACACTTCCCAGCTGTGTGACCCTGGGCAAGTAACTTGATCCCCATTGCCCGCCCTTACCACTCTTCTACCAAGGAGCCAATACGCAGAAGTTAAGGGTTTAAAAAAATGATCTGGAAAATAGATCCAAGAGAAGACACAATTTTTTTTTAACCATGACTTTCAGGTAGTCCAATAATATTAGTGTAACAGGGTCTCCTATTCCCAATCTGTTCCTGATTATTCCTTTCCCTATTTAAGATCAATAGATAAAGTTTCAGTAAGTACCTTCCTGAGTGGTAATTATATCACGACCCTTGGGGAGGGAGCAATGTAGTCAGATGAAACGTGATCCAAGGCTAATTAGAGCCCAATATTAATAATTAATCCAACCCCAAGAGGGACCTGAAAGGGTTACCCATCCACCAGACCATTAAGGGTCCTGCCTGGGCACTGTTTTTGAGAATAGGGGAATTATATCATCCAGCAAAAGTGACTGAGTTGGTGTTCCCCAGTCACCAGCTACCTAGGGGAATACAAAGACACAGCTTCCCTAACCAATATTCCCTAGAATCATAGTAGTATTAGAGTCCTATTTTCATTATAACACAACCAAGTATTACCTACTTATAAAAACTGACTATATTCTTTCAGGGGAAAGTATGGTTATTTAATAAAATAGAAGATTTCCAAGCATTCCTGAAGAAAAGACCAGAATTTAATAGAAAATCTGGTGTCCAAACATAAAATTCAACAGAAGCATGAAAAGGTAAATAAGAAAGGGAAAAAATTCAAGGGCTTCAATAAGGTCAAATTGTTTACATCTCTATGTGGAAAGATGATATCTATAACTTTTTAAATTGTTATCATTATCATAGTAGTTAGAAGAACTGTATACATATATGGAGGGTATAGTAATAATCTGTTTAGGATGATATGTAAAAAATAAAAAATCCAGGGGTGAAAAAGAGGATCATACTAAGATAAATGGGAAAAGAGAAGTAAAATGGGTTAAACTTTATCACATAAAGAGGCCCGGCGGGGGAGGGAGGCAATACTATTACAGTGGAGGAGAAGATGAGAATGGTGGTAGGTAATAATTAATTAAACCTTACTTTCATTGGAATTGGCTCAGAGAAGGAAGGACAACCAGATTCATTGGAATATAGGATCCTATCACCCTACAGAGAAACAAAAGTACAATAATAAAGGGGTGGTGGAGAGTGGAGTAATATAAGGAAAGGAGAAGTTGGGTGTTATTAAAAGACCCTATAGAGAAGTAGGAGGTGAATAAAAAGGGTGGTGGTGGGAAGGGGAGCAATATAAAAGAGGGGAAAGGAGGAGAGTGATTAAAAACAAAATATTGGTGTGGAAAGAACGAGTGAAAGGAGAAAGGGTAGGATTAAAAGAGGAAATCAAGATAGCAGAGAATAGACAGATGGTAATCATAACGGTGAATATAAATGGAATGAATTCACACATAAAATTCAAGCAGATAGCAGAGTGGATTGAATAATAAAATTCTACCATATATTGTTTATAAGAAACCCATTTGGGAGAGGTAGACACACTAAGAGTAAAGGTAAGAGCCTGGAGCAGAATCTACTGGGCTTCAACTGAGTCAAAAAAAAAACAAAAACAAAAACAAGCAGGAGTAGCAATCATGATCTCAGAAAAAGCTAAAGCAAAAATAGATCTGATTAACGGGAAGTCCTAGGTTCAAATCTGGCCTCAGACACTTCCTAGCTGTGTGACCCTGGGCAAGTCACTTGACCCCCATTGCCTACCCTTACCACTCTTCCACCTATAAGTCAATACACAGAAGTTAAGGGTTTAAAAATTTTTTTTTAAATTTAAAAAAAAATGGATCTGATTAAAAGAGAAAAAAGGTAATTAGATCTGGATAAAAGGTAGTATAAACAATGAAGAAATAGCAGTACTTAACATATATGCACCAAATGGTATAGCTTCCACATTTTTGAAGTAGAAACTAAAGGAGCTTTAAGGAGGAATAGATGATAAAACTATACTAATGGAGGATCTCAGTCTTCCCCTAAAAGAACAGATAAATCTAATAAAAAATAAGAAAAAAGTAAAGCAAGTTTTAGAAAAGTTAGAGTTAATAGATATCTGGAGAAAATTGAATGGGCATAAAAAGGAATACACCTTTCTTTTCAGCAGCATCTTATACACATACAAAAATTGACCATGTACTAGGACCATGGTGGCAAATCTATGGCATGTGTGCTAGAGGGGGCACTCAGAGTCCTCTCTGTGGGCACACGTGCTATCACCTCAGCACAGAGTTCTCTAGAGTTTGTTACTAGAAAGTCAGAGAGATGTGGGGCTGGACTGTTCCCCTCCCCCTCTCCACATACACCTGACAACATTTCTTTCATCACCCACCCTTCTAAAAGGTTCACCATCATTGCCTTAGAGCATATCCTGTCCATGCATTTAGATAGACCATTTCCCATGCCTAGAATACACTTCTTCATCAACTCCACAGCTTGGAAGTTGAATTTTCCTTTAAGGCTCAACTCAAATACTAACTAATCAGTAGAACATGCTTTGACCCTCACTTTTCATTAAAATGACTAGGAAAAGCAACCTTATAAGGAGGATGGAGTCAAGATGGACGAAGGACAGAAATGTCAAAATGTCTTCAAAATGTGGAATAGAACTCCTATAAAATTTATCCTACAAAATGGCCACAGAAGATGCCAAATTGAATTCTGAGCAAAAATAGCCAGCAAAAAGTAACAGTGAGTCATTTTTCTAGCCCATGGCAGTTTGGAAAGACAGGAAGAGAGGACTACAGACACTGGAGTCAGTGCTGACTAGAATAATATCCCACCATGTGTAGAAGCAGTACCAGCTGTGGACAACTGTGGGAATCTGTGGATAGCTTTGGACAACAGTGTCAGCATCAGAATCAGGAGCATCAGGTGAATCCAACAATCAGGAATGGTAAGGGGGATAAATATCTGGTCAGGAAAAGATTCCAACGGACCTGAGTGCATATGATTGGGTACCTGTTGGCACTAATAAAATAAATTGCCCATTTTCAAAACACATTTCCAGGGTAGAAAAGAGCAGTAGCAGTAATGAGGGAGTAGGAGCTCTACCTGGGTAAGGATCAGTGCATAGATGAGTAAGACAGTGACCAGACTTCTTCCCCAGTCTCATCACTTAAAATGAACTAGCTTAAAAAAAAGTGCTGAATTCAGTTTCATGTTGCAGTGCCACAGTCAAAAGGAATGATAGCACTTGCAGTTACAAGGGAGTATATGTCTGTGGGGGGGGGGGGGGGAAGGGAGGAGTGGCCATTGTTCCAGAGTGGAGTAGAACACTTGTGGTTGCTAAAGGGGTAGTAGAAACCCTGATCTCAATGACATGATAGAGGGAAGTACTAGCAATTGGAGCTAGAGGAGAGAAAGGGACCTGGTCACAGTCAAGGAATGCAGTGACCCTATCTCTCCTCAGATAATGCTACTTTGGAAGCACCAAAACCTATAGACCCTCCAGAGCTAGCTCTGAAGGTATTAGCAAAAAGGGAATGAAGTTGGGAAGGTGCTCCCTTCACCATGAGATCATAGTCCAATTTTAACATAAAAGTAAAAAAAAAAATGGCAGGAAAAAAATCAAAGAACCCAATTATAGCAAGCTACTATGGTGACAAGGAAAATCAAGATAGAAGAAGAAAATTAAATCCATACAGTTTCATGCAAAGCCTAAAAGAAAAATGTGAATTCATCATAGGCCCAATAAGAATTCACAAAAGAGTACAAAAGGAATATCAAAAATCAGAATTGAGAGTTAGAGGGAAAAGTGGAAAAGATATGAGAATGGTACAAGAAAATTAAGAAAAATGAAGCAATAGTTGCACAAAACAGACAAAAGATACTGAAGAAAATAAAAGCTCAAGAAGAGAATTGGACAAATGTTAAAAAAAAAAAGGCACAAAAATAGACCGAGATGAAAAATGGGGAAATTACCTCAATTAGAAGAGTCACAAAAAGAAGAGCCTTAACTTAGGGGAAAATTTAGGTCTCCTAGTGTTAATATCAATAAAATAGAGAAAGAACATATCAATGGACTGGTCATGTGCCTAAAAATAACTAGAAAGAAAACAAATTAAAAATCCCAAGTTAAATATCAAGTTGGAAACCTAAAAATCAAAGAAGAAAATAAAAAGGCTCTATTCACAACCAAAGAGGAAATTACAGCAATTATTAGGAGCTATTTTGCTCAATCATATGAACAATCCAAATGAAATAGATGAATGTTTACAAAAATAAAAATTGCTCAGGATAATAGAAGAAAAAACAAAATACTTAAACAGCCGAATATTAGAAAAAATAAATTTAACAAGCTATCAGTGGGCTGCTTAAGAAAAATTACCTAGCACCAGATGGATTTACAAGTGAATTCTACCACACATTTCAAGAACAATTAATTCCAATACTATAAAAACTATTTAGAAAAACATACAAAGGAAGAATCCTACCAAATTTTTTTTCTGACAAATATAATGCTAATACCTAAACCAAGAAGAGCAAAAACAGAGAAAAAACAATAGATCAATTTCCCCAAAAAAATATTGAAGTGAAATTTTAAAATAAAATACTAGCAAACAGGTTACAATAATATATCACTATCACTAGGTGGGATTTCTACCAGGAATGCAGGGCTGGTTCAATATTAGGAAAAGTATCAGCATAATTGACTATATCAATAACAGAAGCAGCAAAAATCATATGATTATCTCAAAAGATACTGAAAAAGCTTTTGACAAAATGTAGCACATATTCCTATTAAAAATGCAAGAAATCATAACGGACCTTTCCTTAATCTAAGTAGTATCTATTTGAAATGATCAATAAATTTTATCTGAAATAGGTAAAAACTAGAAACAATAAGATCATTTATGAGAGAAGGATGTCTATTTTCACCATTATTATTCAATATTGTACTAGAAATGCTAGATCCAGCTAGAAAAGAAAGGGAAATTGAAGGAATTAGAATACACAATGAGGAAACAAAACTATCATTACTCTTTGCAAATTATATGATGGTATACTTAGAGAATCAGTTAAAAATTAGTTAAATAATCAACAAATAAATCATTAGTATTTCTATATATTACCAAAAATTTCCAACAGCAAAAGATAGAGAGAAAAATTCCATTTCTATAGATAATAGAAAATATTTCAGAGTCTACATAGCCAAGACAAATCCAGGAACTATAATTATAAAACACTCTTTACACAAATAAAATCAAACTTAAACATTTGGAAAAACATTAACTGCTCATGGGTAGGCCAAGTCAATATAACACAAATAACAGTTCTACCTAGATTAATTTACCTATTAGGTGCCATGCCAAACTACCTAACAATTATTTCATAGAGCTAGAAAAAATAATAAGATTCATCTGGAAGAACAAAAGTTCAAGAATATCAAGAAAATAAATTAAAAATAAAACTGAAGGAAGGTGACAGCTGTAAGAGATCTCACACTGATAAAACTACAAAGTAGTAATCAAAACAATTTGGTTCTGGCTAAGACAGAGTGGAAAATCAATGAAATAGTTTAAGAGTGTAATACACAGTAGCAAATGACCATAGTAACATAGTTTTTAGTGATTGCAAAGATCCAAACTTTGGGAACTAAAGCTCATTACTTGACAAAAACTGCTTGGAAAACTGGAAGGCAGTTTAACAGAAACTAGGAGTAGAGCAAGATCTCATACTATATACCAAGATAAGGTCAAAATTGGCACTTGATTTAGAAATAAAGGGTGATACTATAAGTAAATTGAGGGAACATGGAAAACTTTGCCTATCAGATTTTTGGCTAAAGGGAAGATCTGTGAGAGAGAGAGAGAGAGAGAGAGAGAGAGAGAGAGAGAGAGAGAGAGAGAGCGAGCGCACATTACTGGATGAAAAACAGATAATTTAGTTATATTAAATTAAAAGAGTTTTGAATAAACAAAACTGATGAATCCAGAAAGGAAAGCAGAAAAGGGAGGTAGAAGAATTTAAAGCAAGTTTCTCTGATAAAGGCCTCATTTCTCATTTACACAGAGAACGGAGTCAAATTCTTAAGAATAGAAGTGATAGTCAAATGATATGAACAGGCAGCTTACAGATGGAGAAATCAAAACTATCAATAGCCAGCTAAAAAATACTCTCAATTACTAATGGTTAGAGGGTTAGAGAAAGGCAAATTAAAACAATTCTGGCACACTACCTCATACCTATCAGGTTAGCTAATAAGACAGAAAAGGAAAATGAAAATGTTGGAGGGTATGTGGAAAAATATGGACACCCATCCAATGTTGATGGAATTATGAACTAATTCAACCATTCTGGAAAACAATTTGGAATTATTCTCAAGGCCTTTGAAACTGTGTATATCTGTTGAGCCAGTAATATCATTATTAGGTCTGTATCCCAAAGAGATTAAAAAAAAAACAACCAAGAAAAAAAAGATCTATCCATAAAAAATCTTTATAGCACCTTTTTTTGTGGTGACAAAGAATTGGAACTTGAGTGGATGTATATTATTTGGGAATTGTTGAGTAAGTTGAAGTACATGATTGTGATAGAATACTGTTGTGCTACAAGAAATAATGAGCAGGACACTTTCAAAGAAACCTAGAAAGACATGAAATGATGCAAAGTGAAGTGAGCAGAACTAGAACACTGTACATAGTACCAGCAATATTTTATGATGATCAACTGTAAATGACAACTATTCTCAGCAATAATCCAAGATAATTCTGAAAGACCTATGGAGAATGCTATCCATTTCTAGAAAAAACAAAACTGTTTTTTTGGTCTGGATGCAAATGAAAGCAAACTTATTTTTTACTTTATTTTTCTTTCTTTTTTATCTATTTTCTATCATAACATGGTAATATGAAAATATGTTTTGCATGACTGCACATATATAGCACAAATCAAACTGCCTTTTTAGGGGGGAGAGGAAGGAGGAAAGGGGAAAACTGGAACTAATTTTTAAAAAATGAATGTTAAAAATTGATTTTACATGTAATTGGAAAAATAATTTTCAAAAAACAACTCTGAAGTACTATCTTAATCTTATTAGATTGGCTAATGTGACAGAAAAGAAAAATTACAAATGTTGATGAATGTAGAAAAATAGGGAAATTAATGTACTGGTAGTTGTGTTGTAAACTGACCCAACTATTATGGAGAGTAATTTGGAAATGTTCCTAATATGCTATAAATCCTATATATATTCTAAAATTGTATAAAATGCTATAAAACTTTGCATACTCTTTAACCCATCAATACTCTTATTAGATCTGTATCTCGAAAAGATTGAATAAAAGTGGAAATGACCTATTTGTACAAAATTCTTTATAGCGGCTCTTTTCATGGTGACAAAGAATTGGAAATTGAGGGGATGCCCATTAGTTGGGAAATGGCTGAATAAGTTGTGGTATATGATTTTATATTTTGTGTTATAATAAATGATGAGCAGGATACTTTCAGAAAAACATGAGAAGACTTGCATAAACTTATGAAAAGTGAAATGATCAGAACCAGGAGAGCACTGGATGTAGTAACAACAGTACTTTATGATAATCAACTGAGAACAACTTAGCTATTCTCAGCAACGATCCAAGACAATTCTGAAGAGAAAGAACTGATGGAATCTAAATACAGATCGAAGCATACATTTTTTACCATCTTTATTTTCGGAGTTTAAAAATTTTTTTGGTCTGCATTTTTTTGCAACATGACTAGTATGGAAATGTTTTCCATGACTGCACATGCATAATCTATGTCAAATTTCCACCTTCTCAAAGAACAAGTAAAGGAGGCAGAGAAGAAAAAAATATGGAACTCAAAATATTTTTAAACACATTGTAGAATTTTTTGTTTACATATAATTGAGAAAAATAAAATAAGATTTTAAAAGGAATATCTCTGATCACTTGATCTCAAATGTAAGTATCTTGAGGGTTCAGACTCTCTTTTTTATGTGTCCTTAGGTCCTAGTACTCAGTAAGTGATTAACCAATGTTTGCTGAATTAGATTCAGTTGTCCAAATTCCTAGAAGATTCTCATGCACTTTAGCAATCAACAAATACATACACTGCCTAATCTCAAAGAGCAAGCTTCATTCTATTCCCTTCACAAAAATAAAGTCACAGGGAGTTTAAAACACAATTCTTAAATAGTTTGACCAATCAAAGGCAGCAAGAAAATGCTTGGAGTCCATAGACTGAGTCTTTAGAAGGCCTATTGCTTTATTGAGGCTTGTCAGGGAAGTGTTATCTTCCATTTGAATGGTCCCAAAGCCAATTACACTGTTTTGGTTGGAAACTCTAATGTGAATGATAAAAGTCACCTAGTGGAGATTATTACTCCATGAAAAAAAAAATACCTAAAAGTTGTAACACATTGACATAGTGGCCCAGGAGGCCCATTCCCATCAGTAGGCTCCATGGACCTAGAGGGACTTTTGTGCTCTCAGCTACATCTGCCTGGACTCAATGGCAAGATATGCATTTGTAGTTTATAAAATAAATTAGGCAGAAAAGAATCTCATAATCACAAATGCATTTAGTCACTGAGCTCTCCAGAGTTAAATGGACAATGGAAATAATCTTCGAAGGAGCAAACAGTGATAGGAAGACTCATTAATACGCACATTAGCAAAAAATGTGACAGCCCTGATGTCTCTTCTTCCAGGCAGCTAATAAGCAATGTATCAAAGGACCACTAAGTTCTGTCTAACTGTATTCTTGGCTTGGCACAGAGCGAAAAAGAGCACATTCACAGCCATCAACATCTCCCCCACATCCTCTTTTCTGGCCTAAGGTTCCGCCAATTGGACATGCTCTTTCAGTCCTGCGTCCAAAACAGTAAAAAGAAGAGCCCTTTGTGAGGTTGGCAGCTTGTCTCTGTGGTCCACGGAGCTCAGACGGCAGCAGGGAAGCCCAAAGGGCTCTTAAGCTCTTAAAGGACTAATTTAGAGCAACTGAATTCGGGAGGTCAGTGTCTCTTCCAAAAGACCACCTGCAAATATGACAACTTCAGGTTCCTTAGAGAAGCTGGACATTTTACTGGAAGAGGTGAAGCTGGTCAATGGGCAAGAAGACAGATGAGTACCTTGGCTTGAAGAGCCAGGCAGAACTCTCTCTAAAGTTCCTCCTTGGGATTCTTGCCATGTGGCTGGCTCCACATCAGCAAGCTCTCACTCACTTTTAGAAATGACAGAAACTTTCTCTTTGTGGATAGTGTTGGACCTGGAGTCAGGAAGACCTAAATTAAAATCTGACCTCAGATACTTACTAGCTGTTTGACCCTGGGCAAATTATTTAATCTTTGCCTCGGTTTCCTTAGCTGGAAAAATGAGAATGATGATGGTACTTACTTCTTAAGATTGTTATGAGCATAAAATATTTGTGAAGCACTTTGTAAACATTTAAGCACAATATAAATGATAGTTATTATTACTATTCTATTCTTTAAATTATACAGGAAAGATTATTAATGGGCAGTAGTGAGAATAAATAATTTGGTAAAGTAATCAAATAAGATAATGATTGGAAAAAGCTTTATAAAATTTAAAAGCCCTGAAATAATCTTAGGTATTATTATCATTACTACCCAGGATTGTAGTCTACCAGGATATATTGTCAGTGGACGCTTTTTAACATTTTTTTGCTTTTTTAGCAGAGCAGCTAGTAAAATTTCACAGCAAATTAAAACCACAACACAAGCCAGAGCTATCACTTAGGCCCCAAATGATGCAATATAGTTTTGGAAACATTAGAAAATTTGTTTAAAAATGAGAAGCATTTTCATTACTCCAAGTAGGTTACATTTCACTCTCCTTTCCCCATCCCACTCAGAGTAGCTGAGGCTTGTAGAGCTTTTAAATAAACCAGTTGAAGGACTGAATTACTGAAACTCAGAATTGCAAGTGATCTCTCAGGACTGAAAGATATCTCTCAATCTCAAATCCGACTTGTATTTTTAACACTTCTTTCACAATAGTCCCAGCAATTGATCATTCAACCCCTGCTTAAACACTTCAAATGAGGGGGAACTAACTTCTTAAGAGGAAGTACCTCCCAAGGCTTTCCCATCCCACTTACAGATAATTCTAAATTTGAGAAAGTTTTGCTTTTCCTTACACCAAAGTCATATGCCTTCCCCCTCCCACCCTTAATTCACTGAAAAAATTAGAAGGTTCTAGAATTCTGAATTCCTATCCCACCCAGTCATAAAGCTCAGCAGCCTCAACTAAACAGCTCATTCTAATTTGTAAATAAATTGGGTTTAACACCGCAGAAGGTAAAAATGCTTTTGAAAGTATAGTTTTGTCTACTATGAGGCCTTGTACAATCACCTGTCTAAGAAACCACAATCATCTGCCAGCCTGCGAGGGAATAAAATTTGTGGAATCAGTAACATTTCATTCCTCCCCATGCCTACTAACTTTGGAAGTTACTTGCTGCAGCACACAGATATCCTGACCCTACCACCAGAAACAGAGAAGCTAAATTCCTGTCAAGCTGCCCTTCAGTGACTGGAATCTGATCAGAAGTCTGTGAATAGGGAATATCTTTTCTATTGACAAAGCCATTCTTTTTAGACTTATGCTTGACCAGAGAAAGAATGTTAGAGCACAAAGAGAGACTGAGAATAATAAGGGACCTGCTCATACTTCACACTTAACTTCCTTTCCTATCCACAGAAATTGTAATATAATCTGTTATTTCTTCACATCATTGTTTTAGACAACTTCAATTTTACCCTAACCACATAGAGGCCAAGAGTTAACTTTATACACACACACACACACACACACACACACACACACATACATACATACATATATATATATGTGTATATATATATATATAATGTGCATATACGTGTGTATTTTTTTGAGGCAAGAATAAAGATTTTTATTTAAACCTAATTTCTGCTAAACTACTTTCTATTTTCTACGTGTGTATTTATGTACATATTTGAATGTAAATTAAGAGAGAGAGAAATCTATGCCAAAATTTTAGGATTTTTTTTGAGAATTGAAGTGATTGTGATTTATCTACTAATATTTCACTTAAAATAATCTTCCCTAAAGCATCAGAAAAGGGAATCATTTAGACATAAGACATCTATGTTGCGTCTATGTTCAAAATAGCTAACTATTATAATAAAATACTACAAAAATAAATACAAGAGGCAGGTAGATGACTTAGTAGTGTGAGAAGGGAATTGTTTTTTTGATTTAATCAATTAAGGGTTTGGACTTCACCTCCATTTGTTTTAAATTTTAGTCAGTCGGCAACCACAAAATTTATCCCATAGGCACTGCCCCCCTGGGTGGTGCAAGGCTAATTGAGGAGCTGTGATTGGGGGATGATATAGGAGAACTAGTGGGTATAGTAAGGATTTAAAAGATGATACCCAGTAGGACTTTGGGGGAGAGAGGTTGTTTTTTTCTGAGGCTGAGATTCAGAGACAGACACTAAGTTGTTAGACTCTGGATTATTAAGCTAGGAAATTCTTCACCTCTTTTCTATATTTCTTTCTTATTTTCTTTTTTCTTACTAATAAATCTAGCTATTAACAGTCTTGTTACTTAAGGATTAATTACAATTTTGGTGACCACCCATTCTAATCATTATAGTACATAGCCAGACCTAGAAGTCCTGGATTCAAATCTGGTCTCAGATATTTTCTAGTTGTGTGACCATGAGCAAATCACTTACCCCTAATTGCTCAGCCCTCACTGCTCTTCAGGTTTGGAATTAATACTTAATATCAATTTAAACTCAGAAGGTAAGGGTTTTTAAATAAATAAAAACAAGAACACTGTAGGATGGGGGAAGAGTCAGTCTTGGGACGTTCAGGAAAGACCTCAAGCTACAGAAAAATTAAGGAAAATAAAGCCTGAAGAAAAAATAAAAGGTCATCAGATTTATTTACTCAAGTGTTGACCTTTGAGATTATATTTTATAATCCCTTTTTACTCTTATTCCTTGTTGTTGTTGAGTCATTTTTCAGTGGTATTTTTGGCAAATATACTGGAGATCTTCTCCAGATCATTCTAGAGATGAGGACACTGAGGCAAGCATTATTAGGTGAGTTGCCCCAGGTCATACACCTAATAAGTGTCTGAGGTTAGATTTGATCTTAAGAAAAATGAATCTTCCTCACTTCAGGCCTAGCACTCTATCCACTGTACCACCTGTTATCCCACTAATGATTGTTTTGTGTGTATTCAAAGTTCTTCAAAATCTCCTTCCCTCACCACTCCAGTTTTCTTACACTTTGCCCCTGAACACATACTCTTCAATCTAATAAGGTCAGCCTCCTTACTTTACCACAAACAAGACTTTCCATCTCTCAGCCCCCAGCATTTTCTCTCTCTATCCCCCAGGGCTACAATTTTCTCTCTCCTCAACTTCACCTCTTGGTTTCTCTGTCTTTCCTTCAAATCTCATCTTCTATAGGAAGACTTACCCAATCCTATTTAATTCCAGGTAGTACCTTCCCTCACTTATTTCCTATTTATCTTGTATAATCTATCTTGTTTAAGAGATTAAAATCTCTTTGAGGGCAGGGATTGATTTAGACTTCTTTTGTCTTCTCAAGACTTAGCACTGTCTCAGGCACTTAGAAGACAGTGAATAATTGTTTATTCAATGAATAATAGGGATGAGATTAATTAATTTCTGAGAGCTATTCCAATTCTGATTCTGTGGATGATTGAAAGAAGAAAGGAAGGACCAAATAAAACTGTTATGTTGATCTTAACAGAGATATTTGGGAATTTGAAGAGATGGCCTGAAACTAGAAACCTTCTGGACTCACTCCTCCCCCACACACAAGCTAGAGTGAGTAGGGAGGGTTAGGTACTCCTTACTCTCACCCCTCCCACCAAACAGTTGGAAATCAGTTGGATATGGAGGCAGGACTGATGTCTTCTGGCAAGGCTCAGCAAGGCAAATCTCTAATGATGTTCACTTTTTCAATTTATATTCCACACAGGTTTGACTGAGGGACAATAGGAGAAGCTTGATGTCTTGTAGTGATCAGGGACAGAGGAATCTAACTTATATGGGCCAGACACCTGAAGGAAACTTAGCTGAAGTTGGATGTAAGTATTCCCAGAATAATAAACAGGCACTGCTCCCAAAAGATGAAGTTTTTACTGATAAAAGAGGATGGGGAAGGTAGGGAGGTTTTTTAGGGATTAGGATAAAATCTGGGAAGCCAGATCTGTACTGTTAGATAGAAACAGCCCCTCCCCCCAGGAGGGAGTGGCAGACTTTATATCTAGCTAGCCCTCAAAGCCTATAATTATCACTTCTAATATTAATATAACTAAATAACAATTGTGCTGTTGCTGGAAAGGTCTAGTTCAACTAAGCAGGCAAACTTCAAAGAAGAACCAAAATGGCTATTTCCACATATGGCCTCCAAAGCAATCCCAAAACTGGGAACAGCAAGCAGAGATATCTGCTCACATCAACCCCCAGGAGCCAACTGTCTAACTGTTTTCAAACTGCCCCCTCACCCAGAGTTCTCTGGGAGGGAGGGGTCCCCTGGAATTCTGGGTGAGGCTTGACCCTGTATCTTGCAGGAATTCCACCCTGCCATTTTCCATGTTACACAACCCCACAGATCTATCTTCAAACCAGGGAGAATTATCAGGGCTGTCTCTCCATGGTGCACAGAATTGGCTGCCTAAGGAATGTGGAGATTATTTGACTTTAGATGGACAAATGGAGATGGGTTGTAAAATCAGCAGTTCTAATGTATCTTTCCTTCTCTAATGGGGGTTTAAAAACTGACCGGCATTCTGGAATTTGTAGTTCAGACAGATAATCATTCAGGGGTTAGAGAACTTGGCCAGAATATTCTCAACCTCTTTTTATGCTTTTTATCAGTAAGAGTTAAAATCAGGTCAAGTCAAGTTAATGAGTATTAAGTGTTGAAGATATGAAGAAAAGTAAAAATAGTCCCCTCTCTCAAGGACCTCACATTCTAATGGGGGAGACAATATATAAAGAGCTCTGTACATACAAGATATAATTTTAGAGAGAAGATACTAGCATTGAGAAGTGCCCAGAAAGATTCCTTGCAGAAGGTGAGATTTTAGTTGAGACTTGGAATTCAGGGAAGATGGAGGTGAGAAGGGAGAGAATTCCAGGCACACAGGAAAATCAGTGAAGAGGTACAGAGTTTGGGGCATTTAGTTAGCTCAGTGGATAAAGAGTCAGGCCTGAGGGACCTAGGTACAAATGTAAACACAGATACTTCCTAGCTCTGTGGACCTGTCACTTAACCTCAGTTGCCTATCCCTAAATACTCTTCTATTTTAGAACTAACACTGGCATTGATTCTAAGACAGAAGGTAAAGGTTTAAAAAATGGCATTTTCAAAATAAGATGGAACTGATAACTTAGTATAGATTCTAATAAAGAAGGTAAGAGTTTTTTTTTAATGAAAAATAAAAGGCAAAAAGCTTTCAGTTGATGTGTCTTATTCAAGGAGGCCAGTTTTGCTGGAGTTTTGGTGTGTGTGGAGGTGATTAAAGAACAAGTCTAGAAATATAGGAAGAAGTCAGGTTGACCAGACTTTAGGACCCAAACAGAGCATTTTATTTTTGAGAGGAACTAGGAATCTACTGGAGTTTGCTGAGTTACAGGGGAGCACAGGAAAGGTTACTTGATCAGATTTTTTAAAAATCCTTTCCTTCCATTTTAGAATCAATATTGAATATTTGTTCCAAGGAAGAAGAGCAGTAAAGGCTAGTTAATTTGGGTAAAGTGACTTGCTCCAGGTCACATAGCTAGAAGTGAACCCAAGACCTCTTCTCTTCAGGCCTGGCTCAGGATCTACTGAAACACATAGCTGCCCTGGATATGGTCAGATTTTTGCTTCAAGAAGATTACTTTAGGAACCTTGTGAAAGATGGACAGAATGGAATTGGATGGGATTTGAGACAAGAAGACCAACTAGAAACCTATTGCAATTCTATAGGGGTGTGGTGATTCCTACATCAGTGTGGCAGCATTAACAGAGAAGAGATATTGTGAAGGTAAAATGGGCAAGACTGGAAAAGGCATGGATATGTGGGGTGAGAGTAAGGAGGTGAGGATAATTCCTAGGTTTTGAACCTGAGTAACTGGGAAAACAGTGGTATACTTGACAGTATGGAAAACTTCAAAAAGGAAGGTTTTAGGGAAAAAGTCATGAATTTAATTTGGATTTGTTGAGATCGAGAAGTCTGTGGGATATTCAGTTCAAGATATCTAATAGGTAGTTGAAGGTAAGAGATTAGAGATGAGGACAGAAGTTAAATCTGGATGAAGGTAGGAGGATAACCAAGAGAGAACAATGAGATGAGAAACTAAAGAGAAGAAAGTATCAAGGAAAGGGTGATTGACAGAGGTGAAGCCTGAAAAAAAAGGTTAAAAAAGAGGTAGACCAATATCTTCCCGATGTAAGTGTTAACTTCTCTTCTCAAAACAACTTTTCTCTGCAGGAGGCAGAAAAGGAAATTCCATTCAAAATAACTTAACAATATTAAGTATTATAATAATAAAAAGAACCTGTAACCAATGTTCCTCTCTGGTCTCAACTGTTACCAACTGTCAGCAACTCCTTCTCTGGCTCCTTTTGTCCCACCCCCCTTGCACAAATCCCATCCTTACAGTATCTAGGGGTATACGTACCAAAACAAACCAAGAAATTACATGAACACAACTATAAAACACTCTTCACACAAATAAAGTCAGATGTATTTGGAAAGATATTAATTTATATCTTTGATATTGGTATTTGTATTGATATTGAATTGATATTGAAAATAAGTCAGACTTATTTGGAAAGATATTAATTGATCATGGATAGGCCAAACCAATTTAATAAAAATGACAATCCTACCTAAATTAATTTGCCTATTCAGTGCCATTTCAATCATACTGCCCAAAAATTATTTCATAGAGCTAGAAAAAGAATGACAAAATTAATCTGGAAAAACAAAAGCCCAAGAATATCAAGGAAATTGATGAAAATAATGTGAAGAAATTAGACCTGGCTCATACCAGATATCATACTATACTATAACAGGATAATTTTCAAAATAATCTGTTATAGGCTAAGAAATAGAGTGATCAATCAATGGAATAGCTTGATAGTTAATGTATATAGCAACTAGGTGTTCTACAAAGCCAACGATCCAAATTTTTTGTGGAAAGAATTCACTATTTAACAAAAACTGCTGGAAAAACTGAAAAACAAACAAACAATATGACATAAACTAGGCATAGACCAACGTGTCATATCATATATCAGAATAAAATCAAAATGGATACTTGATCTCAAAATTAAAGGTGATCCTATAAACAAACAAATATCTCTCCCAATTTTTTAAGAATAAAAAGCATGTACTAATTGATAAATGATCAAAGAATATTGACAGGCAGTTCTTAGAAGAAATTAAAACTAAAGTCATGTAAAAAAATGTCTCAATTCATTCTTGATCACAGAACTGCAAATTAAAACAAGTCTGAGATACCATTTCACACCTATTAGATTGGCTAACATGAACAAAAAAGGAAAATGATAAAAGTTGGAGGGGATCTGGGAAAATTGGGACATTATTCAGTGTTGGTGGAACTGTGAACTGTTACAATCATTCTGGAGAGCAATATGGAACTAGACCCAAAGGGCCATAAAACTATGTATACTCTTTGACCCAGGAATACCTCTATTTAGTATATATCCCAAAGGGATCAGAGATAAAGAGAAAGGATCTACCTGTACAAAAATGTTTCTAGCAGCACTTTTTTGTGGTGGTGAAGAATTAGAAACTGAGGAGTCATCCGTCACTTGGCAGAATGACTGGACAAGTTGTGGTATATGGTTGTAGTAGAATACTATTATGCCATAAAAAATGATGAACAGGATGAGTTCAGAAAAATGTATAAAGATATATGAATTGATACAAAGTAAAGTAAGCAGAACCAGGAGAACAATATATGCAGGGGCAGAAATATTAGAAAATGATCACCTGTGAAGAACTAAACTATTATCAGCAAAGAAAGCTCCCAAAATAGCTACAAGGGACACATGATGAAAAATACTATCAATAGCCAAAGAAGGAATTATTGGAGTTTGATTGTATGTCAAAGCATGCCATCTTCCACTTTATTTCCTTCATGAGTTTTTACTGTACATGTAATATGTGTCTTCTATCATGCCATGAGTGATATATTAATATGTATTGCATGAAAGCAGTGGTATAAACTGTAAAGACTATTTACCTTTTTGGGGAGGAGGAAAGGAGATAATCTGAATCTTAAAATGTCAGAAAACAATTGTCAAAATTTTTTTCCATATGTAACTGAAAAAATAAATCGCTTAATTAAAAAAAAAACCTCTCTTCTCTTTTCCTCTCTTCTTCTAATATATAAATTCCAATCCTCTGTTGTTGTTCTTCTTCTCTTCATGTTTGTTTAGGTCTATTTGTAAAACTTTATATGTAAAATGGAATGGAGTCTAACAGATATCCAAAGAGCCATCACTTGTTTGAGTTGACTCAAAATGACTCTAGGAAGCAGAGCCAAGATGCTGAAGTAGCAGCAGAGAAAGCTAAAACCATCAGGAGAATTTTCTCCAAAGAAACTTAAAATAATTCCTTGAAATGAATGCTGGAGTGAAAGAAGCAAACAAAAAAGAGACAGAATAAAGCAACTTTCATGCAGAGAACAACGTGAAAGGTAGGCAGAGAGAGTATGGTTCTCTGGGATGAGAGGATGAGAGCAGCTATCATGAGACTATATTACAGAGTGCTCATGCAAGCCAAACACACTACCCCCACCACCACCCATCTACTGTTCCAGATCTGAATCTGGGCACAAGTTAGTATCCAGACCCTGAGACCCTTCCCTATAGTACAATCCCATACACAAACCTTAAAGTTCCAAGCCCCTTTTCAATCATGCAATGAGTTCCAGAATCCCAGCACAAGACAGTCAGTGTTGCACATCTGATCAATGTAAGAGTGAAGTCCTAAGCCCTATCTCAAGATAATTCACAGTCTGGTGGCCTGTGTGACCCAAACTGAGCTAGCCCTACTCAAAGCTCAGAGCTAGGTTGAAGGCCTCAGGACAGGCAGTCCACAGTGTGCCTGATTTGATCAAGCCCAGAATGAGACCAAAAGCACTAGCCCCAGCACAGGATAGCTCATAATGCTCTGAGTTCTGTAAGCCATCAGCAGTCTCAGGGAGTGATTAAGTCAGTAATGGAAGGTGACTTTCAGAGCTCCAGCCCAAAGACCATCATGCCACCTTGGAAGAACTAAAACTCGCAGAAACCCATAGAGTTAAGGGTAGCATCTATGAAGAATTTAAGTTTAAGAGAGCACCCTCTCTATCTTGAGAATAGAGTATACTTTTAAAATAAAAGCGAAAGTCAAGAAAAAGTCTTGGAAAATGAGCAAACATCAAAAAACACGAAAATTTTTATGAAGACAAAGTAGAACAAGGCACAGACTCACAAGGTGACAGCAAGCTCAAAGCAACACCACAGAAAACTTCAAAGAAAAATCAGAACTGGTATCAGGCTCTGGAGAAATTAAAAAAGGATTTCAAAAATCAAAAAGAGAGGCAGAGAAAAATGGGAAAAAGAAATGAAAGCAATGGAAGCATAAAATAATAGCAGAATTGGCCAAATGAAAATCAAGTTTCAACAGCTCATAGAAGAAAATCATTACTTAAGAATTAGAATTGGGCAACTAGAAACTAATAACTTCATGAGACATTAAGAAAAAATAAAACAATACCAAAAGAATGGGGGAAAAATAAAAGAAAACAAAATATCTCATTGAAAAAAGAACTTAACTGGAAAATAGATCCAGGAGAGACAATTTAAGAATTATTGGACTATCTGAAAGTTGTACTCAAAAGAAGAAGAGGAAGAAGGAAGAAGGAAGAAGGAAGAAGAAGAAGCAGAAGCAGTAGCAGCAGCTAGGACATACTAATACAAGAAATTATCCAAAAAATTGCCCTGATATTTGTGAACAAGAAAGGAAAATTGAAACCAAAAGAGTCCACACACCACCTCTATAAATAAATCCCCAAAAAACAAGTCCCAGTAATATTATAGTCAAATTCAAGAGCCTCCAAGCCAAGGAGAAAATATTGAAAGCAACCAGAACCCCTTACCCCCCAAAACAATTCAAATACCTTGGAGCCACAGTCAGAATTACTGATTTAATAAAAAAGAAGATTTCCAAGCATTCCTGAAGAAAAGACCAAGCCTTTACAGAAAATATGATGTCCAAACACAAGACCCAAGAAAAATCTAAAAAGGTAAATAAGAAATAGAAAATTTAAGGGATTCAATAATGTCAAACTCTATGTATTCCTATGTAGAAAGATGATATTTGTAATTCTTAAAAAACTATATTAGCATAAGATCAGTTAGAAGAAGTATAGATATGTAGATATAGACAGAGGTTATGGGATTAAGCTGATTATGATGATATGATAGATGAAAAAATTAAGGGGCGAAAAAGAGTACTGATCTGAGAGAAAAGAGAAGGGAAAAGTGGAATGGGGTAAATTATCTCACTCAAAGAGATGTGAAAAGCTGTTACAGTGGAGGGGGAATGAGGATAGCACCTGGCAATGCTTTAAACCTTACTCTCATCATAACTGGCTCAGAGAAGGAGAAATTACCATATTATTCGGGTATAGAGTCTTATAGAGAAGTAGGAGGGGAATAAGAAAAGAGGAGTGGACAATAGAAGGGAGGGAGAATTAGGGAGTGGTGCTTAAAAGCAAAACACTTGTGAGGAGGGACAGAGTTAAAGGAGAAAGACAAGATAAGAGGAAAACCTAGATGAAGAGTTTCATCTAGTTGGTAATTATAACTGATGGAATAAACTCACCCATAAAGTGGAAGCAGATACCAGAGTAGATTAAAAACCATAATCCTGCTATATGTTGCTTATAAGAAATATTTGAGGCAGGAATATACACACAGAGTAAAGGTAAGGGGTTGGAGAAGAATTTATTGTGCATCATCTGAAGCACAAAAAAAAGAAGGTGTAGCAATCCTGATCCCAGACAAAGCTAAAGCAAAAAATAGATCTGGATAAGAGATAAGGAAGGGCATTAAATCTTGCTAAAAGCTACTAAAGATGATAAAGTAATATCAATAGTAAACATATAATCCACTAAATGGTATAGCCTTCAGATTTTAAAAGAAGAAATTAAGTAAGCCTCAGGAAAGAATAGAGTATAAAATTATACTAGTGGGGACCTCAACTTTCCCCTTTCAGAGCTAGATAAATCAAACCAAAAAATAAACAGGAAAGAAGTAAAGGAAGTGAATTAAATTTTAGGAAATTTAGAACTGATTCATCTCAGGAGAAAATGGAATGGGAATAGAAAGGAATATGCCTTCTTCTCAGCAGTACATGACTCCTACACAAAAATTGATCATATATTAGGGCATTAAAAACTTCATGACCAGATACAGAAAAGCAGAAATAATAAATTCATCCTTTTCAGATCATAACAATACAAATTTTAGTGAATAATAGTCCATGGAAAGACAAATAAAAATTAACTGGAAATTAAAAAATTGAATGCTTAAAAAGGCGTGGATCAAAGAACAAATTGTAAAAACAATCAATAATTTCATTAATAATGTATAATTAATAATAATCAATGAAATGATAGCATATCAAAATTTGAGATACAGACAAAGCAGTGTTTAGGGGAAAATGTATATCTCTAAACATTTACATCAATAAAATAGATAAAAAGTACATCAACAAATAAGCCATGCAACTAAAAAATCTAGAAAAAGAACAAATTAAAAATCCCCAATTAAAGACTATGTTGGAAATCCTGAAAATGAAAGGAAAAATTAATAAAACTTAAAGTAAGAGAACCATTGAACTAATAAATAAAAATAGGAGCTGGTTTTATGAAAAAGAAAAACAGATAAAATAGGCAGAACCTTGGTTAATTTTATTAAAAAAAAAAGAAGGAAATCAAACATTCAGTATCAAAAATGGAAAGGCTGAATTTATCACCAATGAAGAGGAAATTAAAGCAATCATTCAGAGCTATTTTGCCCAGTTATATGACAATAAACCTGATAACTAAGTGAAATTGATGAATATTAATAAAAATATAAATTGCACAGATTAACAAAAGAGGAAATAGAGTATTTATGTAATCCCATCTCAGAAAAAGAAATTGAACAAAAAATCAATGAGATCCCTAAATAAAATCCTCAGGGCCAGATGGATTTAAAAGTGAATTCCATCAAAATTTATAGAACAATTAAACCCAATAATATATAAATGATTTGAGAAAATAGGCAGAGAAGGAATCTTAACAAATTCTTTTTATGACACAAATATTGCACCTTAGCCAGGAAGATCAAAAATAGAAAAAGAAAATTATAGGTCAATTAATTAATGAATGTAGATGCAAAAATTTTAAATAAAATATTAGCAAAGAGACCACAGCAATATATCACAGGGATCATTCCAAGAATACAGGGCTCATTTAACATAGGAAAACTATTGGCATAACTGACCATATCAATAACCAAGCTAACAGAAATATGATTATCTCAATAGATGAAGAAAAAGTCCTTGACAAAATGCAACACCCTTTCTATTAAAAACACTAGAAAACATAGAAGTAAATGGATCATTCCATAAAATGATAAGCAGCATCTACCTAAAACTATCATCAAGTAATGAGCATAAGTGAGAAACCTTCCCTTTTAGATCAGGAGTGAAGCAAGGAAGCCCATTATTACTATTATTTAATATTTTATTAGAAATGCTAGTTCTATAGCAAAGGAAAGTAATAAATGTTGGAGGGAATGTAGCAAAATTGGGACTCTAATACACTCCTGGTGGAGTTGTGAATTGGTCCAAGTATTCTGGAAGGCAATTTGGAACTATGTGCAAGGGGTTTTAAATGAATGCCTTCCCTTTGATCCAGCCATAACACTGCTGGGTTTGTACCCCAAAGAGATAATAAGGAAAAAGACCTGTACAAAAATATTTATTGCTGCGCTCTTTGGAAAATGAGAGGGTGTCCATCAATTGAGGAATGGCTGAATAAATTGTGGAATATGTTGGTGATGGAATATTATTGTGCTGAAAGGAATAAAGAAAAGGAGGAATTCCATGTGAACTGGAATGACTTCCAGGAATTGATGCAGAGTGAAAGGAGTAGAACTAGGAGAACATTGTACAAAGAGAGTGATACATTATGGCACAAACAAATGTAATGGACTTTTCTACCAGCAGCTATGCAATGACCCAGGACAGTCCATAGGAACTTATAATAAAGAATGCTCTCCAAATCCAGAGAAAGAACTTTTGAACCAGAAATGAATTAGAAAAATATATGCTCAATCACATAGTGCAATAGGGATCTGATTAGGGTTTTGATGTTAAAGGATCACTCTTCTGCAAATATGAATAACATAGACATGTTTTGAATCATGATACATATATAACCCAGTGGAAATGCTTGTTGATTTTGGGAGGGGGAAAGTGAGTACAGGGGAGGGTGGAGATTATGAAACATGTAACCATGGAAAAATATTCTAAATAAAAATTTAAAAATTAAAAAAAGAAATATTGTTTTAGAAATAAGAAAATAAAAATAAATTCAAGAAATTCAAGTAGGCAATAAGGAAGCTAAACTATCACTTTGTGGATGACATGATGGTATACTTAGAAAATCCTAGAGACTCAACTAAAAAACTAGTTTAATTAGTTAATAACTTTAGCAAAGTTGCAGGATACAAAATAAGTCCACATAAATCTTCAGCATTTCTATATATTACCAACCAAGTTCAGCAGCAAAAAGAGAGAAAGAGAAATCCCATTTAAAATAATTCTAGACAACATAAAATACTTTGGGAATCTATTTTCCAAGACAAACCCAGGAATTATATGAAAACAATTACAAAACACTTTTCATACAAATAGTCACATCTAAACAACTGGGGAAAAATATTAATTGCTCATATTAAGTTAATGCAATAAAAATTACAATTCTGCCTTCATGGTTGCCAAAAATGTAAGGGGGAAAAGGGATTTGGGGGTTCAATATATTAAAAGGTGGTTGCCAGGGGAAATCTCCCCAATTTAGGAATAACCTCAAGTCAAAATTGACTTTATTCAAGTTTATTTACAATTGAGAAGAGAGAGAGGAAATAAGGAAATAAGAATCTAACACAGTAGGTAAATTACTAAGATCCTCTAATTAATCCAGGTAGATCTAATTAATCCTCAGCTGAGAGTCAGAGGGCCAGAGGCCCGGAGGTGAATGAAGCATTCACAGAGTCTATTAAAAGAAGTTCCTTAAGAGAAGTTCAGGAAGAATCAGTCAGTCTTTAAACTCACCAAGGTTTTAGCATTCCAACCAGCAGTCCTCCACTGACCAGAGAAGAGCTCCTTCATCAGCCGCCCTCTTCACCAGCAGCCCCCCCTCCAGTGGAAAACCTTCTCCTTTTAAAGGGGTCACTTATGAGTCACTTCCTGTGCCTCCCTCCTACTTTGCATGTCTAATCACAATAGATGCTTCTTGTAGGACTGCCTAGGGGGACACCCACTCTAGCACACATGGGTTACAAATTAGAGGTGCTCTTACCTTTGGTGATTAAATCTAAAGATGGGCAGTGTAGATTTAATCTAATTATCACAAAACTACCAAATAGTTATTTTATAGAACTAGAAGAAATAATAACAAATTCTTCAGGAAGAACAAAAAGGTCAAAAATATAAAGGGAACTAGTAGGAAAAAATTGTGAAGGAATGTGGCCTCATAGTACCAGATCTCAAACTGTACTATAACGTAGTAATCATCAAAAAAATCTGAAACTGGCTAAGAAATAGAAATGCTACATCAATGGAATAGAGTAGATATACAACATTCAGGGTTAAATGACTTTAGCAATCTAATGTTTGATAAACCCAAAGAACCCAGCTTTTGGAATAAGAACTCAGTGTTCAACAAAAAACTGCTAGTAAAATTGGGAAACAGCATGGCAGAAACTAGTTATAGACCAATATCTCACAATCTATATGAAGATAAGGTAAAAATGGATATATCATTTAGATATAAAGAGTGATAACACAATTAAATTAGGAGAACATAGAATAGGCAGACCTTTGGAGAAGGGATTAATTTATGACCACATAAGAGATAGAAAGAATTAAAAAATATAAAATGAATAATTTTTATTATATTAAATTTAAAAGGTTTTGTATAAACAAAACTAAAAAGCAAATAATAGAAGGGAAACAATAAACTGGGAAAAATTATATTATATTTCTTTGATAAAGATCTAATTTCTCAAATTTATAGAGAACTAAGTCAAATATATAAGAATACAAGCTATTCCCCAACTGACAAATGGTCAAAAGGTAGGAACATGCAATTTTCAGATAGAAATCATAGCCATCAACAATCTTATGAAAAAAGGTTCTAAATCACTCTTGATTAGAAAAATGCAAAATAAAACAAGACTGAAGTAACACCTCACACCTATCAGATTGGCCAATATGACAGTAAAGAAAAATGATAAATGTTAGAGAGAATGTGGTAATAATGGAACAATAATACTTTGTTGGTAGAGTTGTGAACTGATACAACCATTCTGGAGAACAATTTAGAACTATGCCCAAAGGGCTATAAAACTGTTCATATCCTTTGAGCCTGTAATACCACTACTGCATCTGTATTCCAAATATATCATAAAAATGGGGAAGGGACCTATTTGTACAAAAATATTTAAAGCAGCTCTTTTTGTGGTAGGAAAGAATTTGGAAAGTGAAAGGATAACCATAATTGGGAAATGGCTGAACAAAACGTGGTGCATATTGGTGATAGAATACTATTGTTCTATAAGAAATGATAAGCAAAATAACTTCAGAAAAAGCTGAAAAGATCTGTATGAACTGATGCAGAACAAAATAAGCAAAACTCGGACAACATTGTACATAGTAACAGCCAAATTATACAATGATCAACTGTGAAAACTTGGCTACTCAGCAATACAATGACCTAGACAATCCTGAAAGACTTATAATGGGGAATACTATCCACCTCCAGAGAAAGAAGCGTTGGGAGTCAGATGGATGCAGATTAAAGCATACTATCTTTCATATCAGTATATTTGCAGTTTTATTTTGGGGTTTTGGTTTTGTATGAGTGTGTTCTTACAGCAATGACCAAAATGGAAGTGTGTTTTGCATGATAATAAAAATAAGTTAACAAAGAACAAGAAAGAAAGAAAATAACTCTGAATTTGCATAGAAGAAGCAACAAACTCTAGTATCAAAATCCTAAGATTTGAATTGAATATAATGGATTCAGAAAAGAAGAAAAACTCCATGAAGAAAAAAGATTCAGAAGCAGTAATATGATTTCTTTTTCTAATGATTCAAGAATGACTCATCTACTCAAGGGAGAACCTGAAACATCTAGTGATTTGATTGCCTTCTTTTCAGCAAATGTGCTGAAAATGTATAACCAAAGAAATCCGTGTTTCTCTAACTTCTCATCCTTATCTCCTGGACCCATTAGCTTTCTTTAAGACTCAGCTCAAGTGCTACTTCCTAGAAGAGTCCTTTCCTTATGGTCACCTGCTCCAAGTTGTCACTAGACCCTTTCACATCTAAGATGTGTTTTGTCATAATGGTGAGCTCGAAGATTATTTTAGATTTTACTAGAAGTATCTACCCGTAATAGGTCAGTCCTTCAGTCAGGAAGGAAGGAGAAACAATAGCCTTGTCCAAGGGTTAGCTTCATCTGTCTCTTTTAAAAGGGAGAACAAATAGGTTTGAGAATCTTCAGAACCCAATAATTAAGTAGATAGATGAGTAGCCTTCAGCAACTAAAATTGGAGGAAAATAGGAAATACTAATACTAGTATAAAGTCATCTACAGAAATCCAAATCCTGTGATCAGGAAGGTCAGTCAAAAAAATCAAAAAAGAAAAAGCTTGAGATTATTAGCTAGCTAGAAGAACTCTGCTTTTGTGGCCAAAGTTAGTTAATGCCTGGGGCAAAAAATATATTTTGTTTTGCAGGGGATAAAAGAACTTTTTAGTCAAGATGATAGCAAAGAAAGACAAGCCATTTTATTAAAAAAAAAACAGAAAATTTTTTTTTTCTTCTTGGGTGTTTCTGTTCTTTAGCCAAATGCCTGTTTTGTGAAATGCCACATTTTTTTTGCCACATTTATTTTTCAATAACTTCTTCTAGTTTTATACTAAAAGAGTTTAGCAGGGTCTATTCTGCTCAAGAAAAAGAGACAGTACTATAACCAGTATAACTCTATATTCTAACTTTACTTGAGTAAAGGTAGTAGCAGGAATTTTTTTTATACCAAAACAACTCCATAGCCATAAGGTCTTGGGGTTGGAGGTCATGGTTGGAGGTCAGTTGGACTTTTTCTTGTGATGGGGGGTCTGATAGAGCAGTGTCTGTCTAGCAGAGTAGTGTCAGGTACAAAGGTGTCTAATGCAGCTTCCATGACCATGATCCATGATCCAGTGACAGCACTAGCAGGGGTTGTATATCCAATGAAGACTGAAGAGTTGGGAGTGGGAGAAATAGCCCAGTGTGAGCACCATGATGACATCACTAAAAGAACAGAAGCCATCTGTCCTTCTATCCGTCCTGGCGGATATATACATTCCCTACCTGTGTGTCCTTCTATATGTGTGCCCTGATGCTTTAAGGTCCTAGATAATCTGGTCCCTTCCCTATCTTTCTAGTCTTCTTCAATTTTCTTCTATACATTCTAAGGTTCAGTATCTCTGGTCTTCTTGCTCCTCCAAAACCTGACTCTCTGACTTCTTACTCACTATTTCTTGTGCCTGAAATGCTCTCCCTCCTCACTTTACCTCCTGATTTCTCTGGATTCTTCCAAGTCTCTGCTAAAATTCTACTTTCTGCAAGATGCACTCCCAGGACGCTTTAGTCTTCCTGTCTTCCCTCTGAAATTATCTACTATTTACCCAGTCTTCATCTTGTATGTACATAGCTATTTACTTGTTGTCTTCCCTATTAGAATTTGAGATTCTGGAGAGCAGTCCATTTTTTCCTTCCTCTCTATTCTCTGCAATTAGCACAATGCTTGGCACAAAGGCATTTTATTAACATATTAATGCTTATTGACTTAAGTGACCTCACATATTCCTATGTGTATAGCGTGCTTTATATGGATCCACTTGTCCCACTGATGGTTTGTGTTTTTGTAGAAAATCATACAAAAATTTTATAGAGAAAATGTTTTATTGTTATTCTTCTTACAATACAATTTTACTAAATGTCCTAGCTTTTTGACTAATTGTGCCCTGTAGCTAATTTGTTAAAGTCGAGCACAATGGTAGGGGCATAAGCAATGGTTGTGTTGCCCTCCACAAAGTAATTTAACCCAGGTTAGCTTACTCTGTGGCACCTACTGTATAAGTCAGAGGGTATGCTAGGTGTTATATTGTATAGATTTTGTATTTATTTATATTACTGCATATTATTTTCTCCCAATTAAAGAAACACTCTTAAGGCCCGGGATTGGTTCATTTTTGTTTTTGTATCTCCAATGCTTAGTGGAATGCTTGGCATCATATAGTAGACACTTAATAATGTGCTTTTTAAATTAAATTGCATTATTTCTTCTCTTCTCTCTATTTCTTCGCTCTCCATCTCTTTTTTCATCCTGCCTCTTTCTTTCTCTATTTCCTATTGCAGTACAGTCAAAAGACCTAGGGTTAGATGTGGTTTCAAGTCACCTCTGCAACCTCTTGGCTATGGGACTCTGAGTTTCAGTTTAGGTCATTTGAAAACCATGAATAAAAATACATACCCTGAACTTCTCAAAGGGTTATTGGGGCATGAAGGAGATCAAGAGATTTTGGAAATGGGAATGCACTATTTAACCACCTCTGTGATCTGGGGCAAGTCTTTTATTTCTATGGTTCTTACTTTCTTCAAAATGATTTGACTGGACTACATGATCTCTAAGGTCTCTTCCAGTTCTATAAGCCTCTGATTCTTCTTTTATTCTGCTACCTTAAGAGGAGAAGCAGTGTCTAAATCTGCATTTAAATCTGCATTTAAATCAGCCAGCTGTTTCTTCATTTCTTACCAGGCTGCCCTTCCCAGCACTTCTCCTTATATGCCCAAAACCTTTTCATTCTGGAAGAACACAGCTAAGGCGTACCTTTAGTCTCTGGGGCCCCTTTCTCTTATTGAAAAGTGGAGGGTTCCTCCTAGAAGCTCCATTTAGGGGCAATATCTAGGACGGCCTTCTCTTCATTTCCCATCAAACTAAGGGTATGGGATGTTCAGGAAGGACTAGTCCCTATGGATAAGAGTTTGCTGAGAACTTTTCAAGGCTGCTCATGCTTTTAAGTCTACCCTTTCACCCAATTCTTACCTGTGGCGCCAAGAAACTGTAGCATTTGCAGCAGACATATCCTGGTAAAACTATTTTGACAGACAGGCTAAACCAGGTTAAAGGTAACCTACAGAACTTAAATCCATAGGTGAATTAGAGGCATGTCTGCCTCAAGCACATGAAGATTTCCCCTGGAAGAATGGGTGGATGACAATTCTTTGTTCTAACAGCCATGAAGGCAGCTGAACATGGAGCGCTTATAGCTTGGTCAGACATCGAAGGCATACACTGCATCCCAGGCTATTGCCAGTTGTCCTAACTTTTGCCTCACCACTGAACTTGGATAACTCTGGAAGAGACAGTGAAGCTAACAACTCTGTACAACTCTGCCGCACTTAAATCCAATTCATGTTCAATTCAAGACATCATCCCAATACACTTTGGTATAATCAAAAATAATGGACTTCTCTACTAGCAGCAATGCAAGGATCCAGAGCAAGGCTGAGGGACTTATGAGAAAGAAAACTAGTCACATTCAGAGGAAAAACTGCTGGAGGAGAAACACAGAAGAAAAACAATTGCTTGAACACATGGGCTGATGGGGATATTATTGGGGATGTAGACACTAAATGATAACTCTAATCCAACTATCAATAATATGGAATTAGGTCTTAAACAATGATACATGTAAAACCCAGTGGAATTGTGCATTGGCTAAGGGGGGCAGGGGGGTATGGGGGAGAGGGAAAGAACATGAAACATGTAACTATGGGGAAATAGTCAAAATAATTTTTTTAAAAATCAATAAATAAAATCAATATAAAAATAATAACTTTTTTAAAAAGGCATCATCCCATGATGCCATTAGTCCTCTTCAAAAAGAAGGATGAACCAACTGGACTCCTCTGCACCAAGTAGCTTCTTTTTGCATCACTACCTTTAACTTTTTGGCTTCCTTTTATGAGATAGCTATTAGAAAGTAAGCACCATGAGGGCAAGGACTTCTAGTGCTTGGAACAGTGCTTAGGACCAAGTATGTATTTAATGCTTGACGACCTTTCTTCAGCATCAGCACCTAAAGTAGCAATGGATTCAGTTCTGAATTTGAGCAAGAATCACCTCAAGGACCACTGATATAATTTGTGATTATTTCTGCCATTAAATTCTGCCCCAACTCTGCCATTAAAATGTAGAAAATGCCAGAGCCAATTGAATCCTATGGCTTTGGTAATATCACCATGGCTCCTATCTTTGTCATTCTATCTGGAATATAAAACTTCTCCTAAAAGATATGGGAAAGAAATTTTGGTGGAGAAAGAGAAGGAAGAAAAGATTAGGATGATGAATTATATTTTTCATAGCACTTTAAAATTTGCTAAGAACTTTGCAAACTTAGCCCATTGAGCTTTATATACAATCCAGTGAGATCTGCATTACAGATATTTTTATCTCCATTTTACCAATGAGGAAACTGAAGTTCAAATTGTTACGTGAACTATCCCTGGTCACAGAAGCAGAATTAGAACCCGATGCTTCTTGACTTTAAGGACAATATTTCATCCATGGTGTTAGGCTACCTCTAGATAGAAAGGAATTCTCTATTTTGTGAAATAAACAAACAGCAGGGTAATTTCTGAAATTCATTCTACTACAAAAGCTGCCAGGAAGTATGTACTTTCCACTCCATAAGAAAGAAAAATGTATTTGGCACAAGTGGCCATTAATATGTCATAGAGATAAATCAGAAGGCTTATCCCCAGGAATCTTAATAAAAGAAGTCACTTGGGACAGAGGAAGTAGGAAAATAGTCACCAGTTAGAACTTACCTTTCACCAGAACCTGGAGGAATTTTGTAAGTGCTCATTCATGGAGATACTTAAAAAGACATTGCAAAAATTTATCTTTGCCATAAATTGTTGCTGACTAAAAGTTTCTTTAGAGTAATTTACAACACTCATCATAAAACACCTCATCAAAAGGAAAAATTTAGATTTAAGACAGGACTGTAAACTCCCAAGGACTCAGGGACAATGTGCTTAACCAATCTCAGGTGAACAATGCGTGATCTATGGCCGCTAGGTGACTAAAGGCTAAACTTGCCTTCCTCTTAATATTTCATTCTTTCTGTTGTATCAAGCAAATCTGATGATACGTCTCACTCACAGGCTGGGATATAGCTGTGCTCAGAAATGATGCTTAGGCAAGGAATGATTACATGTGGGGCTATAATAGTCCAACAATGCCAAGTCAGAGACCTCAGCAGATAGAGCAGCTTGGAGTCAGGAAGACCTGAGTTCAAATCTAGCCTTAGATTGTATAACTCTGAGCAAATCACTTAACTTCTGTTTGCCTTAGATTCCCCATCTGCAATGTGGTGATGATTATAATAGTATCTGTAATAGGGCATTTGAAGGATGCTTAGTTTGGCTAACATGGAGTCACCCCAAAGGGGCATGTCTGGGCATACCTAGATATCCCAAAATGTCTGTATTTTTCATCCTCTAGAATGAGGGTGGGAATAGTCTCCTTTGATTGACTGCATAACAGGTGGCATCCTTAAAACTAGTGATCCTTAGATGGTTGTGTTTATTCTGCCTTCTGCTGGCTCATGTTCTTTCCCATGTGATCCTTCTTGCTCCATCCAGAGGGTATAGATCACAGTTCACTCTCAGTGTGGGCACCATGAACTGAACTGATGAGAGGGGAAGGGCTTTCCTTCTATTACCTCTTTTGTCAGGAACCAAGAAATTAGCCTGGGGATGTTTGTTTCTGTCCTGTGTCATTTGTTCTCAGTTTCAGGAGCTAATATTGATGGATGCAGGAGTTCAAGCCATAGTGACCTTGGAGCCAGCATTGTAGGGAGGAATTCCATATTGAGAAATCATAGCATCTGAGACATTATTATTATCATAAACATCATTTTCATTATCATTACTTTAAAAGGACACAAGAAATCTAAATGAGAATATTGCCTTGTGTTGGCTGGATCCTTATCCATCATCTTTTGTTCTTTTGTTAGGAAGGGGGTGGAGTGAAGGTAGGGAAAGCATCATCTCTGGACAAATCACTTTGCCAAAAAATCATTTAGCTAGTACTAGGTCTCTTGACCTAGTTCAAGGGGTTTTAATTTAGGATCCATGGCCTTTTAAAAAAATCTTGATATTTCAGTATTTCATTATGTTTGATTTCCTTTGTAATCCTTTGTGTTTTACTTTATGCATTTAAAGGCATTATTGTGAGAATTGGTCATAGGTTTCAACAGGTTGCTAAAGGAATACATGATACAAGAAAGGTTAGAAGTCCCTAATATTTGAGATCCTGGGCATTATAGAATCACAGAATTGGAAAATCAAAGAACTTCAGGGCTAAAACGGCCTTCAGTGGACAAGTTTTCCAACATATACCATGAGAATAATTGTCTTTGCTTTTGGTGGCCGTTCTGCTTTTGTTCAGAGAATCCCCAACGAGAAGGAGTCAACTACCTCCCAAAGCACCCCATTCTACATTTTTACAATTTAATTGTTAGGTACCTTCCCCCAAATCAAGCCTAAATGCTTTTCTTTATCTTCTACCCTTTGCTTTAAATTCTGACACTTCACACTCAAATAATTTCTTGTTCAGCTCACTTGTCCAATTCATAGCCATTCTCCTTATCAAAGTGCAAGAAAATGAACTCAACCAGTGCCAGTAGGTTGGGCCTAGGGAAATTCAGTGGCTTAACTTCTAAGGGATGATTGAGCTGCTCATCCTAGAGAACAAGTCTCAAGGGAAGGAATAAAAATCAGTCTGGAAGTCACAAAAACACACCAAACAAAATGACTTTTGTTCCTATATTCAGACTGTCAGTCTAGAGGAGACTAGGACTGAAGTAGTGGTATAGAGTGGGGAAGGAGCAAGAGAATGAAAAAGAGATAAAGAGAGGAGAAAAAAGAATATAATATAATGAGGAAAAGAGAAGGAGAAAGAGGAGAGGGAGAAGGAAAGGGAGAAGGAGGAGGAGAAGAAGGAGAAGGAGAAGGAGAAGAAGAAAAGAGAGGAGGAAGAAAAGGAGGGAGAAGTAGAAGGGGAGGAAGCAAAAGTAGAGGGCAAGAAGGTAAAAAGTTTCCTTATTTGTAAAATGAGGATAATAATACCTACAAACTCCACTTCCTATCAAGCTGTTATAAGAATCATATGAGCATAAATATGAGCCTGCTTTGTGCCCTTAAAGTGTATATAAATGGAACAGATTGTCATTTTTTATAGAGCAGGTGTGGCTTTGGAGGGAACTGATTATCAGACAATAGGAGAAAGGATTCATTGAGATGAATTGCAATTTTCCCCTTTGAACACCCCTTCAAACCTTTCACATCATCTTAGTTCTGATCCAGATGCTAGAATGTGATCCTGGTACTGGGAGCATTTTGAAAACCTCTCTCCAGGTCAAAGTAAACCTGTCATTACAAATTCCGCTTTCAGAAAACTCCTCAGCATATATTCTGTCCTTTCTTAGTCCTCCTCTACCCTTTTTTGCTCCTCCCCACATGAATGATAGGGCAGAATCACAGCCTGAAGGACCTCAAGGACATCAAGTTCAACATAGCTGTTATATAAATAAGGAAACTAAGGCCCAGGGAAGTTAAGTGACTTGCCCAGAATTGCATCGATTACCAGAAGTAGGATTTTAATCCAAGTCTTTTGACTCAAGAGTCAGTGTATATTCCACTACAGGCATACTTTTTCTGGCTTTCCTCCTTAATCTATACCCCAGTGACCAGTCATTTCAATGATGTATCTTTCTGGCACCTGAGAGTTCTTTTTCCCATGACTAAATTATGAAAATTGCCAGGAATTATTTAATTCCTATCACCCATTGCTCAACTCCAGAGCCTACTAAATACAAAACTATAAAACTTGTCCATGAGGTCTTTACAAATATATCCTGTCTTAAACTTAATCAAAGATGGATTTTCTCCACTCTTCTAATTCTGTTATCCTTGTTGACTCTCTCTATACATTCTATGCTGAATGCAAGTTTCTTGTGGGTTAGAATTATTTCACTAATGGTATTCGTATAGCCAGTGTATATCATTGTGCCTGGTCCATAGCAGATACTTAGCAATTGCTTACAAAGGCAGCTAGGTGGTACAATGGACAGAGCACTGGACACAGAATCAGGAAGACCTAAATTCAAATTCTGCTTTAGAGACCAACTTGTGACCCCAAGCAATTTACTAAACCTGTATCTGCCTCTTTTTACTCATCTGTAAAACAGATAATTATAGCATCTATCTTCTCAGGAAACATGTAAAAAGTAAAGATGGAATAAGCTATTTTTAAAGCACTTTACAAATCTTAAATTGCTATCTAAAGGCTGACTATTATTATTATCATTATTAATGTTAATGATTCTCATGATAGCTCTTCCAAAGGCTCTTTCTCCTTGACCCACCCCACTTCCACTATTAGCAAATTGTCTCACTTCCAATAAAATGATAGGCCAGTATAAATTCTCTCACTTATCACTTCTCGTTCTTTTCAAAGCTAAATGACACACTGCCTTCCACTTGTGGCAGAGTGGCATAGTAGAAGGCATAAGGGAATTCAGAGTCTGAGTCTGAGTCACAGTTCTGATATATACTACTCATATAACCTTCAATTGCAAAATTAATAACAATAACTAATATTTGATTAATGGTGTAAAGTTTATAAAGTACTTTGCATATCCATATGCATATACATGTGTGTATAAGTAAAATCTTATGTGAACTTGAGAATAACCCTTTGAAATATATACTTTATTTCTCCTGCTTTACAGATAGATAAGAAAACTGACTGATTTGCCTATGGATACACAGCAACAAGACGGTATTTATATACTAAGGTCTTCCTAATTCCTAATGTTCCTTTTCCTTCTTTTCTTCCCTCCTCCCTTCCTTTTTTCCTTCCTCTTTCTTTCTTCCTTTCCTTCCTTCCTTCCTGCCTTCTACCTGATTTTCTCTTCTGTAAAATGGGGAGAATAATAAAAAAAAGTGAGAATAACTACATCTTCACATATCTTCTTCCTTGTGATCCTACCCCCAGTAGTCCTTATCTTTTTTTTTTTTTGTAAAAGTCATGACCTCTCTTCATCACTTCACTTCCTGGAGCTGCAGAATGCACCAAGTCAAGCCAATAAGAAAATGGCCAATCATTCACCCAAGACCCAGATGACCCAGGAATAACGGGACTTAACAGAGCTCAAGGTGTTGCTTGCCTTCTGACTGGGGTGGGGTCTGAGTGAGAAATGAAGGCTGACAGAGAGTCATTCCTTGAGGAGATAACGAATACCTGGAGCTGTGCAGGAGCCAGCCTGTTTTCATCTTAAATAGATTGCTAGCTATCTGGTAATGAAATAATCTTATCCTGGCATCAGTATGAAGAGAAAGCTGGACAAAATTGAATAAAACACTCAGGTTCCTGACAAGAAGACCTGCTCTCAGATGAGAGAAATTAACCTCTAGTTAATAGAAGCCAAGGCAAATATCCTGGCCAATACATCTGAGAAACCACACTTCCACAGCAGCCATCTCGGGGGCCCAGAGATTACAACCTCTGCAAGACAAGACATTGGTCACAGCCTGGGAGAAATGACAGGCGGCCTTCTTGGAGAAGGTCAGGAGCGAAATGCAAGCTTGCCTTTCCAAGGCGTGTAACGATGACAAAGAATGATGATGGAGTCTGAATCCCCAGGGAGAAGCTCTCCCTAGAAGATGTGCTTCGGCGGAGTAGTCTGCCCCTGCTTGATGTAGCAGGAACACAGTCCTTCTTAATATTACATCTCATGTGCCTGCAGTACTTAAAGGTTTATAGATAATTTTGCTCCAAACCAATCTCACTAAGTGGATAGTGCAAATATTTCCCCCCCATTTTAGAGATGGGATAACTGATACTCAGAATGGTGAAAGGTTACTCTCACAGCTATTAAGCATTAAGGATGAGATTAAAATCAAGATCTTCTGAATCCAGGTCCAATACTCTTTTCATTACCTTTTACTTTTAAACCCTTACCTTCTGTCTTAGAATTAACATTAAATATTGATTCCAAAGTAGAAGAGTGGTAAGGGCTAGACAATAAGTGTTAAGTGACTTGCCCAGGATCATACAGCTCAGCAGTATCAGAGAGAAGATTTGAATCCAGGACCTCCCAGTCTCCAAGCCAGCACTCTATTCACTGAGCCATCTAGCTTCCCCTTTCATTATCTGTTATAGGTTAGCTGGATTGCTTTGGGTTGCTTTCAGAAACTATAGACCACTTGCTGATGATTTTAGACAACATCATATAACGATACCTGTATGACACAATAAAATTTGTCTGGAGTCAGGAAGACCTGACCACAAATCATCTGTGACCTTGAGAGAGCCATTTAACCTCTCATCCTCAGTTTCCTTATCTGTAAATTGGTAATAATAATAGCACCTACTTCAGGGGATTGTTTTGAAGATCAAATCAGATAACATATGTAAAGCTCTTACTTATCCTTAAAGCTACTGGAGTGGTTTGCTATTTCCTTATCCAACCCATTTTACAAAGTAGGAACTGAAGGTTAAATGACTTGTCCAGGTTCAACCAGTGAATAAGTGTCTAAACTCAAGATGATGAAGCTTCTTGACTCCAAACTTGACACTCTTCTACTTTGTACCCATATTAGCTATTGTTAATATTTAATAACTGATTGCTATTTTTTTTAAAGAAAGGGGGAAATGCAGTAATATAATATGGATATAGAGCTAGCCTCACAATAAAGAAGATGTGAGTTCAAGTGCTGTGTCTGATACAAATTAACTGTGGGCAGGTACCCCTGGGCAATTCTTTAAGACTAAAAAATTCAAAGCAGGTGCCAGCTTGAGTAAGTAGAGGATGCTTCCACTCTTAAAGATTCCTAAAGCAACCAAAAACACAAATTTAGCCCCAAATATGTCTAAAAATGCTTTCATATTTACATTGGAGACACATACATTTTCTTATTTTTTAAGTATAGAATTTTAGAACTAAAAGAGAACTTAAAAATTGGTAGTGAATACTGGTTCAATTAAGTCTAGTCTGTTCATGTTACAGAAAAGCAGAAAGGTTGTGTGATTTATCCACAAAAGACTAAACTAGAGGTCAGATCTTCTGATTCCTAGTCTATTATTCTTAAATAAATAAACAAACAAAAAGAGAGATATTAAATATTCACTCCTATCCTCTGGAAACTTACCCTTCTCTGACTCAAACAGGTAAGGGATTCACCTTCTACTCCTCTCCAGGGAAGGAAAAGAATGAAAACTAATGAAAATGGGTATGCCGTGCATGCATTTGCATGGCACATTATTTCTGCAAAGATCCTAGGTGGTACCTGGATATCTGGACAGTTCTAGGTAAAGATCTATATAGCTGAACAGCAATGGGTTGCAGGGATCAGGGCTTTCTCCCCCCAAATTACTATAAAATCATACATACATCCTAACATCATGTGCTTTGTTCCATAACTATAATCGACCACCCTCTCTGCCAGTAGGGGGGAGGTGGGCTCCATTGGCAGATCAATGAAGTCATGACTGGTCATGGTATTGATCATAATTTGATGGCTTTGATTCCAACCTTCCTGTTTCTGATATGAGTATACTGAGATCCAAAGAAATTATGTGACTTGCTTATAGCTTCCCAGAATAATCCTTCTTGTGGGAAGGTGGGAGGTAAGACTGGAGATTAGGTAGTGACAATAGTCAGACGTGAAAAGTAGAATTAGAAAACGACATCTTCCTTATTTCCAAAGCAATGCATCTATCACCTCTTATTCTTACATAGATTTCTCTAACTTTTATTAGAGATCTATTCTGCTGCTGTCTGCTGTGAAAGGGAATGTCTTATTCCCTAGTTCCCTCATAAACCCACAGATTAGACCTGGAGAGTATTTAAGGGACAATCGTTCCAATCTTCTTGTTTTACTTATGAGGAAACTGAGACTCAAGAAAGCTAAGTGATCTGTCGAAGGTCAAATAAATAGTAAGCATCAGAGTTGAGATTTGAACCCAGACCTTCTGACCCCAGAGCCAGTATTCTTACCATTGTACAGTTGGCATTCTTTCTTCTTTATAGGGGTTTCTCTCTAACTCAGGCAAGAATGGGAAAATGGGACTCATTGAGAAGGATAAACAGACTATTGTTGTCCATGCCCTAACAGTCCATAAGCATAAAAATAATTACCTCTGAAGATCAGCCCAACTTCCCCAGGTCCTGATAGTGTCTCCTACAAAGCAGACAACAAATGGAGGTGTAAATATTCTGTACAATGCCTCCAGTCAATCGGTTGCTCTTTAATAATAATGAGAAATCAATGAATTACAACAGGCTCATCATCTTGCTGTTCCTTCCCTCAGACACTGTTATTCAGAGAGCAGGAGGCCATTCTTGGTCTGTAATTTTTACACTGGAAAATGAACACATTAGCCTTTATGACTGAAATACCCATAGCACAGGCCACAGGAGGGACAGATGGAAAGGCCAGAGCCAGCAGATGAAAGAAAGCTTTCTCTTCCTTGCTGCTAGACAGCAGTGAGGAACAGAATCAGCCAAATTCTCCCCTTACCATTCAAATTTCTACTAACGGGGGAAACCTAGGTTTGGTTCAAACACTACACAAATAATCAAGAATGTTATCAAATAAGATACCATATATAAAGCATTCTAAAAACCTTAAAGCACTAGGTAAATGCTAGTTTAACTCAGATTTTCCAATGGATCTGGGATCTCAAGAATTTGACTGATTCTTCTAATAATGCAGACCAATCAATGTCTACTCTCATTCATGCTCCTTTATCAAATTGCCAGAGTGGGGCCACTTTATGTGTCTAATACCTTCTTCACTTTCTCCTGCCATTACATGGTATCTAGTGAACACTCAGAATGTCCACCAGTCATCCCTTGTGCTTGTCATGTCCCTTCTTTGAAAATTTTCACTGGTTATGTATTATATATTGCTCAATCACACTCACCATGTGCTTCTTTGCTGTTTTCTGCATGATATTAATTTTAATTTCATTGGAGACTGTTCTATTCAATGACTCACAACTATACAACAAATATCCATATTATGTTATTAAATATTAAAAATTTGGGGAAGAAGCTTAGAGTTAGTAAAGAAGCTTTTTGAGATAAAATTTAAGGGTATCTTAAATGATTCCAAGGAAGGAATAGCAGGAAAGTGAGCCACAGTCATGAGCAGTTAAAGAAGTAGTGTGGTTGACACCAGCCACCACTCTCAACTACAGGTAAACATAGGATTTCAGAATCAGAAGAGAACTCAGAGTCTATCTAGTCTAATCTATAACTCTCAATAATCCCTAATACAACACACCCAACAAATAATCATCCAGTTTAATGAACTAAAGCAGTGGTTCCCAAATTTTTTTGGCCTACTGCCCCCTTTCCAGAAAAAATATTACTTAGCCCTCTGGAAATTAATTTTTTAAAAATTTTAATAGCAATTAATAGGAAAGATAAATGCACCTGTGGCCATCACTGCCTTCCTGGATTGCTGCAGCACCCACCAGGGGGCAGTAGCGCCCACTTTGGGAATCACTGAACTAAAGCATCAAAAGATAGTTAAACTTAAAATTAAAAGTGATCATAAGATTTCTTGTGCCACGGATACCTTTTACACTATGGTGAAACCTACGGATTTGTTCAAATAATTGAAGGAAATCTTAAATTTTAGAGGCTGGCAGAAGTAAAAATGTGGGGCTTTCCCCCACATATTAGTTCACAGAGTCCCTAAAATATATCCACAGATTCCTTAGAGGCACATTATCCCCAGTTTGTGAATACATGATCTAGTAATAGAATGCATTTTATAGAAAGGAAAACTGATACCAGTGGAGGGCATATAACTTGCTCATTGTCACAAAGGTAATAAATAAAAGCCAATACTGAACTCCAGTTTATTTTTTTATTCCCAAAAACTCATGATCTACATAATAACTTTCATGATGTGTGATATCTACCAAGTTCTAACTGTGTATGACTATGTCTTGTGGAAGATTTGGAAAGATTTTCCTTTATGGAATGTCAACCTGGGTGTTTATCATGTGGTTAGTCCATATCATGCTAACCCTCAGTCTACCTTTTAAACCTTCCTTCTAGAGCCCTCCAACCTGTCTTTTCAGCCTAGCAGGAGATCTTATACTCTCACAGCTCACAGTAGGACTACACCACATCTTCTGGGACTAAGCCAAAGTTGTGCTTTGGGAGTTGGTGAAAGTTTTGAAATATATCTTTCCACTTTCTAGAAAGGCAATGAATTTGAGTTACCAATTGAGTTAAGTATTCTCAACACATCCAGTGGATTGTTTTCCTAGACTATACATGTTTATTACCAAGAAAAGAAGGAAGGAAAGCTTAATGGATTGTGATAAATATATACAAAAAAGCATTGATAAAACATTTTTAAATGAACAGAAGAAAAAGTACAGATGGGGGCACACACAAAAATAAAATAATTTTGTTGTTAGCCTGTTAAACTTTAAACATTTCTTAAAAAGCAAATTAACAAGTTTATGATTTCTTACATAAGTTATGTTCTCTTTTTTGTATAACTAAATATTTGTATTTGTTGATGATCATTAAGTTCACATTGCAAAACAATTCTTTTTTTTTCCTCTAAAAATCTTGTTCTGGTATTAATGGTGCCACATTCTGTGACATACTGGGACAAGCTGATCCGAACAAATCAAATTTTTTTTACACTTTGATTCTAGAGATGCTAAGTAGATCCAACCTGAATTTGCAGAACTGAAAGGAAATGGAAAATTGAGCAAGTGTTTAGTCAGTTTAGGATCATAAATGAAAATTGGAAGAGGCTTCTGGAGTCATCTGATCATACTGTCTCATTTGTTTTTCCAAATTATTTTATTGGTATGTTGTGTGTGTGTGTGTGTGTGTGTGTGTGTGTGTGTTTGTCATTTCTCCAAGATGTCCCCTCCTTAACAGAACCCTCTTTTGTAGGAAAGAAATCAAACTAATTTTATCCATGCCTGACATTATGGGACTCATTTTATACCTAAGATCTGCTGGCAATTTGCCATGAAGATGAAGATGTGTTTCATTACTCTATTCATCAGAGTTTTATATCTTTCAGATTAAATATCTCACTTTACAGGTAACTGCACTGAAGTTAAATGACTTGCTCAAGACTTCATAGCTAGTAAGTGATAAAGATTCAAACCCAGGACCTTCAACTTTAAATGTAGAATTTTTTTGATTGTATGAGCTCATATGGATAAATGAGCAATAATAGATTGCATTTACCTCACACCTTCAAAGTTTGCAGAGTGCTGCTATGATATAAGTATTATTATAGATAGCTAAGTGGTGTAGTAGATAGCACATCAGGTCTAAAGTCAGGAAGACTTATTTTCATGAGTTTAACTCTGCCCTAAGGTCCTTTTTTAGCCATGTGACCCTGGGCAAGTCACTTAACTCTGTTTGCCTCAGTTTCTCATCTGAAAATGAACTGGAGAAGAAATGCCAAAACTCCTATATCTTTGCCAAGAAAATTCCAAAAGGGGTCATAAAGAGTCAGACACAACTAAATAGCAACAAGTATTATTATTCTCATTTGACAGAAATTAACTGAAGTTCAAAGAGTAGAAAGTTTTTGCTCAAATCAGTACAGTAAGTAACACAAACAGTAAGCATCAAACCTGGGACTGAAATCCAGTTATCTTGATGCAAACTCTGGAGCTTTTTCTTTTCTACAATGCTGCTTCCTCAAATAAAAGTCACTTTCTCTCTAACATGTAGTTCTCTGCCCCCTATCATGTTGCCCTCAGCAGTGGTTTTAGGAGTTTGAATTGGAATAGAAGGGGGATTATCTATCCAAATAATTTATTTCCTTCACCCTTACCCAAAGTAAATGTGCCCTGGATAATTAGGTATACCTTGACATAGAATCAGAGAGCCTCAGAGCTAGAATGGAGCTCAGAAGCCATGTAAACCAATCAGTGATTGAAGTAGAATTCCATTTTCAGCATTTCCAAAAAGTAGGTTTCCATTTTCTCTCTAATAAACCTCCAGTGATTGGATCCTTACTCCTTTTCAACATTGGCCATTCCAGCTATATCATATAGTCACCAAGATCTCATACTCTTTCTATTGGTTGGGAATGAAGAGACTACAGCATGGTGCCAATGATATATGGCCAAGAAGAGCCAGAGAAAGGACACCATCAGAGAAAACCAGAAAAGGAAGTGAAAAAGTATGATAACAGAGGGATTGACTACTTGTGTGCCTCACTCAAACTCTCATCTTATCAAGAGGTCTTGAGGAAAGCACTGAGCATATTGGGTAGACTGCCTGTGGAGGATTTAATCCATGGTGGAAAGGAGATGCATAGAATGGGAAAATGTTTGTATGAGGGGACAGTGGTGGTGGTGGTAGTGATATACCCATTGGAAGAAGGACTCAGATTGATAAGATTCCCAAAATTATTGAAGTTATCCATTAAAGCAGGGGTCGGCAACCTTTTTGGCCATGAGAACCATAAATACCACATTTTTTAAAAATGTAATTTCGTGAGAACCATACAGTGCTCACAGCGCGCGCTCCTGTAAGAGTGCGAGTTCCTGTAACAGCGCCTGAAAAAAAAAAATTGACTTTATGGGTCCTGCAGAAAGAGCCATATCTGGCCCTCAAAAGAGCCATACGTTGCTGACCCCTGCATTAAAGTATTGAAATTCTATGAAGGAGGAGTGGTGAGGTGGCTGAATGGATAGAGAGCCTGACCTGGAGATGGAAAGACCTGAGTTCAAATTTAATTTCAGACCTTTCCTAAATGTGTATACCTGGGCAAGTCACTTAACATCAGTTAGCTAGACCTTACTGTTCTTCTACCTTGGAAATGAAACCTAGGACTAATTCTAAAACAGAGGGTAAGAGTTTAAAAAAAAAAAAAAAGAAACTGTACCATGCCTGAAATGCATTCTTCTCATGTCTTGGCATTCTTGGCTGCTCAATACTCTGCTCAAATGCTACTAAGTTCTCCTCCAATTTCTAGTGCCCCACCCCCACCAAATTCTTTGCCTCTAATTTGTATTTATAGGACAGCTAGGTGGATTGAGAGCCAAGCTTAGGGATTGGAAGTCCTGGGTTCAAATTTGACCTCAGACACTTCCCAGCTGTATGACCCTGAGCAAGTCATTTAACCCCCATTGCCTAGCCCTTTCTGCTCTTCTGCCTTGGAACCAATACATGGTATTGATTCTAAAAATGAAAGATAAGGATTTTTTAAGCAAATAAAAAACCCTAATCTGTATTTACATATTTATATGGATGTTATTTTCCCAGTTCTAATATATGAATTCCTTAAGAGCGCTGACTTTAGAGTCAGAAGCTTTGGGGTCAGATCTTGTCTCTATAGCTTAGTATGGTATGATCTTTAACCAAATTGGGTTTCAGTTTCCTTATGGGTAAAAAGAAATGATTGTACTAAATGGTTTCCAAGGTCCCTTTTAGCTCTAAATTTGTGCTCTAATGATTATTGATAAAGAGATTTTAAATGTGTGTCTGTATCACCAGTGCTTGGCACATAATAGTACCCATAAACCTTTGTCAAATGAAATAATGCAATAATAAATATCACCTGAGGTCTGGAATCCATTCCCTTTTGGAAAGATTTGGGTAATATAGACTGACAGCTTGTGGGAGTATCATACAACTTTGTATCCCAATAGCTCCCTATCTTGTTTCTTTTGAAGTGCTAGGGTGGGGTACTTAACAAGAATAATGAACTTGGAGTCAGAAGAGATTGGGCTTTGAGTTGGGGATCCAGTGATGCCTGGTTATATGATCTTGGTCAAGTCATCTTCCTGAGTCTTAATTACTTTACCTATGAAAGGATTTTAATCCACTGTTTGTACCACCTACCTCCTAAAGTAGTCATGGGTTATGATTATCTGTGAAAACTTGACTATCCTCAAGAATGTAATGATTTGGGGCAATCCTGAAAGACATGATGGGAAATTCTATCCACCTCCAGAGAAAGGACTGTTGGAGTCATCTTTCATATCAGTGTATTTATGGTTTTATTTTGGGGTTTTGGTTTTGTATGAGTGTGTTCTTATAACAATGACCAATATAGAAGTGTGTTTTGCATGATAATGAAAATGAAAAAAATATAAAGAATAAAATAACAGGTTTAAAAAAATAAAATAAAGTAGTCATGGGGAAAACATTGTATAAATTGCTACATGCTTATGAGCTTTACTAATTAACATGTATGATGGGTAATCCAGACTCTTAAGGAGTGCATCCAACATTTCTTCCTTGAGTTGTTTTGCCACCTGAGCATATTATTTGTGATAGGACTAGAATAGTTTCTCTTCTCATTTGGAAAATATATATTTTTAAAAGCAAAACATAATGAGCTTCATTTTCTCACTTTCCCCCTTCTCTCTTCCTTCAACCAACTAATTGATCAATTAACAAGCATTTATTAAGCAGTAAGCATATGTCAGGCACTATGGTAGTGCCTAGGGATACAAAGATAAAATCAAAACAAATCCTATCATCAAAGAATTTATATTCTAATGAGAGAGAAGCTGTATTGGCCCTAGAGGAAAGGGATGAAGTGGAAGCTGGTGCATTGTATGGCCAGTCTACCATTGCAGGAGGAAGGAAGGATTACTTTGTCTCAATACAGAAGCCTTAAAACTCCAAGTAGCATTGACTACTTCATATGGTAGGCTGGACTGGGAGAGATACTGAACAATTCTTAGAATTTCTTTTTGCAAAGCAGAGAGGAAAGCTGAGCTTGTTGAACCATATTGGCCTTTACTTAATGGAACCATAAATTCTTAGACTTGAAGATCTTCTAGTCCTACTCCATTATTGTACAGATGGGCTTTGAGATCCAGGAAAGGAAAGGGATTTACGTAGGCAATTAAGAGTTGCCTCCATATCCTTTCAGGTTCCTTATAGAACAAGTCCAGCTATTCTGGCATAAATTCATTGATAACAGTAGTATGTTGGATGGGCTGTGAGAAGACAGGAACACAAATGCATTACTGCTAGAGCTTTGTGACTTGATTGGAGCATTCTGGAAACTTATTTGGAATTGTTCTAGAAAAAACACTATACTGCACATTCCTTTTACCCCAGTGATACTACTCAAAGACACAAACCCCAAAGGACCAAATGCACAAAACCATTCATTGTGGCACTTTCTTTGTGGCAATGAAGAAATAGGGAAAAAAAAACAAAACAGGAGCTCACTAGTTGAAAAATATTTGTGTAAATTATGGCATATAAATGTAATAGAATATTATAAGATAGGACAAATTGAAGAATTCATAAAAACAGGAAGATGTGAATGGCTCTGGGACAAGGTATTTAAGAATAACTCACCTCTGTATACCATTTGAGACCGTATTTATTTAATATTCACAACAGATCTACGAGTGTCTCCATTTTGTAGCTGAAGACAGTGAGATCAGAGAAAGCAAACAATTAACCCGGGGAACACACAGCTATCTTAAAAGTCCAGAATTCTATCCAGTGTACATGAACAACCAGGAAAATAATTTTCATAATGAAAAACATGAAGACAACATGAAAACACATTAAACCTCTGATCAATGCTGTGAGCTGTCATGACTTCCAAAGACTTACACTGAGGCATGATCGCCTCTTCACAGAAGAAAGGGGGTGTCCTGCAGGTTCCCAATGAGGTCTACCATCTCAGATCACATATGGCCAATGGGCTTATCTGTTTTGCCTAACTGTATTTCTTTGTTCTGTGACAGGATTCTATGGGAGGGAAGTGATGGTGACATAAAGAAATTGGAGAGGAACAGACTACAAAGAAAAAAGCAACAACAAAACTTGTGTTTTTGTTTTTAAAAAGACATTGCTAATGGGCTTCTGGGCTAGAGGAATGCGAAGGCTAGGTGACTCCTAAAGGTGTCATGTTATATTTACTTGCAAAATGTCACCAGGCCCTTCTTCTCTCCACTCCTATAAGTCGGCTTGTCAGTGACAGCAAATAGTAGATGTTAAGAAGAGCGGAGTGCGTACAGAGAGGCTACAGATGCTTGGTAGTTTAACCGGAGCATAAGTGAGCAAATATTTGAAGTTTACCAAACATAAGTCAAGTCAAACCAAAGTCAATCAGAAGTGACTAAAAACTGCTTTAGTTCAAATACGACTTCTCAAAGGTCACAGCTGGTGTAATTATCCATGCTAGACTTCGCATGCATTCAGCTGCATGCTTAAGACTGCCAAGAATGGGAATACATTCAGAATCCTTAACCATGAGTCACCTTGTTTTCATAAAATGCTTGGTTAAGTCAGGCAAGGTAAGGGGAAAGAGGGAGGTAGCTATTATAGTTTAATGACACTTGGAGAAAGAAAATAGGAAAATTTTCAGGAAAGGACTTGAAAAATTTGTCCATTCACATTTCTCTTACAATGTTGGATTGATCCGTCTTTTCCACTGGGAACTCTAGAAGGATCTCGCCCCAGGCCTTCAAAGTTGCTTAACTGTCATTTTCTAGGGCATGATGTTCTTCCTCTTTTGACTGGCTCAGTGAACTTTAGCCTTTGGATCAGGGGTTTTCACCCTCTACCTTTCTAGCCTTGAACTTGGACTTTGGAGTCAGAAGATCATTTGGTTTAAAATTTTCATTTTTAAAGATGAGGAGACTTGTACCCTGAGAAAGAAAGTGACTAACCCAAGGTCAGACTGTTAGGAATAAGAAGAGCCAGAAAAACCAAGGACTTCTGAGAGTCAGTACGGCATAGCAGAAGGGGCATTTTCCCTGGAGACGAAAGGAATGGACCTCCAGGTTCATATCTGGTGTTACCATGGGCAAATGGCTTACCCTATCTAGGTCTCAGTTTCCTCATCTGTAAAATCCAGAGGTTGGAGTAGATGGCATTTGACATCCTTTCCAGCTCTAGTTCTAGAATCTAGTCATTCTAAATCCCAAGTTCACCATTCCATGCTTGCAATGGACAGAGCTTTACTTCTTAGCTGAAGATACTAAGCTTTCTGTTCTTCCTGGTCCCTGTATCAGCTTAGCTCCCCAAGTCCAGCAATATGCAACACTCAAATACTAATTAATCCATCCTCCTTCTAGTCCAGTGTCACTATAGCAGGCTGCCCTGATCTAGTAAGAGATAGCTTTCAAAAGTTTATTTGCAAAGGAAAAAAGAATATAGAAATTCATTAAAATTATACAAGGTCCAGTGATTAGAAATACATATAAGAAATCTGCCTAATCTTGGACTGAGCTTTTCTATGATTCTAGGGCTCCCTGGCCAAGTGAGACCCAGGAGGATTTTCTTTAAGCTAGAATATCTAACCTACTCTTGGTTCTCAGCTTCCCAGGCTAAAATACCCACAAGATAAACTGAGGATGTTGTCATCTGTGGGTTCTGGATGGGGTTTATTTCCTATTCCCTAGTGGCAGGCACAGTAGATAAGAGTGCTGGTGTTGGAGTGAGAAATACTGCAGTTCAAAATATTTCCTTTGATACTTGCTAGTTGTGTGACCTTGAACAAGTCATTTAATTTGTTTGCCTCAGTTTCCTCACCTGTAAAATTAAGATAATAATAGTAGCTACCACCCAAGATTGTTGTGAGGATTAAATAACATTTTAAAGTACTTAGAACAGTGGCGCATAGTAGTTACTTAATAAATGCTTGCCTATAGTCCTAAACTCACTCTTGATCACCCAGAGGATGAGGCAATGGTGGCTTTTTGACATCTTATCCATAAGAGAACACAATCTCTTACTACCTAACTTACCTTACTCCTACCAAGGGAAAAAGAAAAAAAAAAGATAGACAAAAATGAGACTTCAACTTGACACATAGATTGCCCCTAAATTTCAGAATGTTCTCCTATCTTACAGAGAAGGAAACTGATTTACTCATTTGCTATAGAGTGAATAGACTTCTCTTGGGGTAGTTTAGTGGAAAGAGAATTGAATTTGGAATCAGTGGAAGAAAATTTAAATCCTACCACTGTCATAGACTCACAACATGATGTTGAAGAAGTCAAATCTCCTCCCCAGGTTTCTGGTGCCCCTTGTTTAAAATAACTGGGTGGAATCAGACGAACCTCCAAGATCCCCTTCAGATCGGAGTCCTAGCAAACTATGAGTGTTTTATTAAAAGGTTCATCTTGAATACGTCATCAATGATATAATCAAATGATAATTCAGAATTAAGAAAGAGCTTACTGTCTGAGACCCAAGGAGACAGAAAATGAAATCTCTCTAAGGGAAGCAGGACCAAACCAATTCCAGCAGGTCAAACAATTAGAAAGTAGCAGGAGGATTATGAAAGAAAAGTGTAGTACTTTTGAGAGATGACAAGACATGACTTACTTCTAATAAAATTAATGGGAATGAACTTCCTTCCAATCTAGGGAATTGGGCTGTTCTGCCAACTGGAGGGCTCCAGGGGAGAGACTCGTAAATGTCAGCAATGTTAACTACAAAGAAGGCCCATAAGTGAATCAATCAGAGCTGAGCTACCAGAGAGAAGGATTAAGTGGCTAATAAAAGGGATGGCTGCTGACCTCCAGCAGAGGAGGGAGGAGATAATGAGATAAGTAAAGCTTGGGAGGATAGAAAGTCTATAATTAGGGTTGAGCTCAAACTACTGAGTATACTTTAGAAAACCCTGGAGATGGTGGAGACTAGCCTCTCTGGTCACAAGGAACTCCTACTATTTAGAACTGGAAGAGAACCTGTCAATAACTGTTCTAGACTAACCCTTTTTTTTAATAAAAATTTATATTATTAATGATGAAACTGAGTCTCAAAGAAGGGAAGTAACTGGCCCACAGGATGCTCTGACTCCAAGTGCAGCTCTATTTTGACTATACAAAGTTAATGCCTGCCTCTGAAGCCTAAAACCCCAGTTGTTGTTTTTTTTTCCTTTTACTGTGACCAAAGACAAAGTATGAAAATAGATACTTTACTTCAGTTGGAGTGGAGAGCATTGCATTCTTCTCCTGATCATTAGGAGAAAAAAAAAAAAAGGAAGGAGAAAATTCATTACCAGTGACTAGTCTTACGTTCATCAATATTTTTCAGTCTTTTATTATCTCTGATGAGTTATGGGGTAAGAAAAAGATAATTGAATTTGAACTTAAACAATATGGATTGAAGTCTCAGCTCTACCACTCATGTCGCTTCTCTAGGCCTCAGTTTGCCATCTGTGAAACAGGTACAAAAAAAAAAGATCTACACTTTGTACTTCAAAGGATTGTTGCAAGGAAAAGAGTCTTGCAGAGGCAATTAATAGATTGCCTGATGTAGTGAGGAAGACTGTTATAATTCTTGTCTCTGATGCATATAAACTATGTGACAAGTCACTTACCAGTGCCATGTGGGAAGCCATTTAATTAGTGAGCATTCATTGTATATCTGCTCTGTATATGCCTCGATATCTGGGTGACACATATCTACTCGTTTTCCTGAGGTCGAATCTGGCGCCAGACCCTTGCTTGCTATGTGTCTTTGGGAAAGCCATTTTATCCTATTTGCCTCAGTTTCCACATCTGTCGAATAAGCTGGAGAAGAAAATGGCAAACCACTCTAGTATCTTTGCCAAGAGAACCCCCAAATGTAGTTACAAAGATTTGGACATGACTGAAACAACTGGACAACAAATGTATGCGACAGGCATTATGTTATTTGCTAAGGATAAAAATTTTTAAAAAATAAAACAGTCCTTTCTATACCTTGGCTCCCTCATCTGTAAAATGGGGATATTAATAACTGGGAAAACCAACTCTCGGGGTTCTGGTGAGAATCAGACAATGTGTGTAGAGTGCTTGCTAAAGTTAGTGTTATATGAATGCCAGTTATCATCATTAAGCCATAGTGGGTAATATAAGCATAAGCCATTTGGGACCCATGTGGCCAGGATCCAGTCCACCAGGGAGATTGGTCGAAGAAATCAAATGCAGCAAATAGGTTTGTTTACTCCCTGGGAGTGTGGGAGTCCTGAGTCTGACCATGTGTTTGTTAACAGCACAGCATTTGGCTAGGGAGAGTCCCAGAGTCCCCCTCTGCATCAGCATCAGGAATGCTCAGTGTTTCTCCAGAATGGTTTTATATGATTATTGTCAGAGTCCCCTAGGTAAAATAAGGGAATGGCAGTTCTAGTAGACTATTGATTCATATGATGGCAGTAATGACAAATACATCCAGGGAGCTGTCACCTAGCTGGTCTGTCTGCCTCCATGCACGCTAAATGAGAAGCCTTCAGAAAAAAAGACCTGCTCCCCTTTTAACAGCCAGGATGATTTGTGGAGTCATTCGGCTGCTGTTCTTGAGGCTGGATGGGGAGCACTGCTGCTTGCAGAAGAAAGCCCCAGGTAGACTTTCAGGGCTAAGAAGAATGTCTCCTCTCCTGCACACAAATGAAGTCCACTGGTAGTGAACCTCTTGCTGTTCAATCATTTAAGTTGTGTCTGACTCTTTGTGACCCCGTTTGAGACTTTCTGGCAAAGATACTGGAGTGGTTTGCCATTTCCTTCTCTAGCTCATTTGACAGATGAGGAAACTGAGGCAAATAGGATAAAGTGACTTGCCCAGGGTCACTCAGCTAGAAAGTGTCAGAGGCCAGATTTTACTCAAGAAAATGAGTCTTGCTGACTCCAGGTTCGATATTTTCCACTCTACTCTTTGGATTCCTTTTTTGGACATTTGGATACAATCTAGAGTAGAGCAGAGGTATATCTGGATGTAAACAAAGGCTGGCATCAGAGGATAAGAAAGAAAAGGAAGGAAGGAAGGAAGGAAGGAAGGAAGGAAGGAAGGAAGGAAGGAAGGAAGGAAGGAAGGAAGGAAGGAAGGAAGGAAGGAAGGAAGGAAGNCACAGAAGTTTAGGGTTAAAAAAAAACAAAACAAAACAAAACTATAGGCTAAAAAAAAAAAAAGTAAAAGAATTACATGTTATAAAAAAAAAAGAAAGTCAAAGGGGTCCAGGACACTCACAGAAAAGTTTAAAGTACTTGATCTAAGTCAGTTTATATCTAAATCAGATTCCCTTCTAAAATACTTAAATGTCATTCAGTTTTTGCTTGAAGGCCTCCAGTGAAGGTTAATCTGCTACCTCTCTAACTAGCCTTCTTCACTTTTTGACAGTTCTAACTGGGAAGAATATTTTTTTTTACTTTAAGATGAAATTTTCCCATTTACAATTTCTACTTGTTGAGGCCCTTATCTGAAATAAAGTCCCTCCTCCTTCTTCATCTTGGGGTCCCTGCTTCTTTCAAGAAATAGCCCAAATGCTATCTCCTACAAAAGCCATTTCCCTTATTCCCCTCACAGTTATCCCACTATTTGTTCTTCCTTTGAAATTACTTTATCCTGTAAATTCTTCTGTTATTTATTGCATATAAAGTGTGCCCCACCTTATGTAAGTTTCCTAAGGGCAGAAAACTTTCTATTATGGCCTTTGTATCTACAATACTCAACACAGTTCCTATTTTGACCATAGTAGACACCCATTGTTTACTGGATCATTTGCTCCTAACTCTGCACTCTGAGGCCAGGGGAAACTAATCACATTCTGTTTCATGACTTCTCCTTCCAAACTCAACATTTCCAGTTCTTCTGGGAAAGTCACCACTGTGATGTGCTGTTGTCATGGAAACAGTTTCATCAACAAGAAAGGGATGCTAATGTTTATGGAATGATAGGATAGATCTGGAAGGAACTAGAGGCCATTGAATCCAACCCACCCACCTTATTAACAGATGAGAAAATAAAGGCAGAGCAGGGTTCAGTAACTCATCCAATGTCATTGTATTTTTAAGTATTTGAAGTGAGATTTCAACCCAACTCTTAATTCCAAGTCCAGTGCCTTAATCAGTATGCCATACCTCATTTGATGCAGGGACTTGAGCAAGTTTATGGGGCAGTGTCTTTATTTTGTAATAATGGTGGACTAGGATCTCAGAGATTTGGGTATGGAACCTAGATTCAAATCGTACTCAACTTGATTGGAAGAAGACAATTGGATCAAATGCCTAGGTGGGCTTCATGATGAATCAGCCTGAAGGTATCCAGAGGAAAAAACCCTCCTTTCCTCCTATCTATTAAACCTCAGAATAGAGTGGTTAAAGAACAAGTCAGTGAACTTTGTTGCTGACTTCCTTTTCCTTCCTTTCCATGGCTTCTTTCAACAGATTCTCACTGGGTATCACAAATAATCTCTTTTTGTTCTTTGTGTTTACAAATCTCTAGGCTCAGCTTCTTGGTCTCCTTCTCCTCTGTATCTTTTGCTTTCTCAATCTCTCTTTCTCTCTGTCCCCATCTCTCTTTCTCTTGACCTCTTGGTTTATCTTTATTACATTATCTCTCCTGCCTCTGTCTCTTTCCTTAAATCTCTCTGTCTCTGCCAAGCTCTGTTTCTCTGCCTACCTGCCTTTTATATCAATCTTTTGAGTTGTGTTGCAGTGATATGTATCACTGTATTATATTCTGTTTCAATCTCTGCCCATTTCTCCACGTCTGTATATCTCTTCCCCATCTTCCTTACTCAGCCTCTGTCATTCTCTCTTATCTCTTTATCTCTCTGTCTCTATCTTTCTCTTGGTCTCTGTCTTTTTCTCTCACACATACACAGCTTTAGGCATCTTTAGAATATGCCTGGTATCTTTCCCATTCAGGGCTATGGTTTCCTTTTATTACCACTCCTATTTTATCTTTTCTTTAAAGAAAATTCTTCCCTCTAAGAAATCAGTCATGACCTCTCCCATCTGGTGTCTGACTAATTTTGCACCCAATGCTTGTTTACTAATTAACAGCGTGGGAAGCTGTTTCAAATGCTGGAGGAAGAGTTCTTAAAGTTCACAGCATAGAATATCAGAGCTAGAAGGGATATCAGAGGTCATCCAGTCTAATCCAGCCTACATACTTCACTGTTGTTCCTTACAGGAGTCCTAAAACCAGGGGAAAAATCTGTTTGATCTTTTGTTCATTTAGTTTCATCATACCACTAATTGTCATCTCTAATCATGTTCTTTATTCCCAGTCATCAATGGACAGACATCAACAGGCCTACACTTTGAGGTATCTGCCTTCTGGCTCTCACAGCTGAAATCTTCTTCACAATTCCCTATGTTTTTTCGCTAGCTCATAGAATGACCATTTCTCCCCATTTTTTCATCAATCAATCAATGGGTATTTAAGTATGTGCTATGTACCAGGCACTGGGCTAACATTGGGGAAATCAAGCCAAAGGTGAAATAATCTCTGTTGTCAATGAGTTTAGATGATAAAGAGGGAGATGATATTATATATGTTTATTATAGATATAGACAGACAGAAAGACAGAGACAGAGACAGGGGGACAGACAGATAGATAGGTAGGTAGGTAGATCTCTTTCAAGAGGTAAATAACATATTTTATCTTAATTCTTTTGGATTGCTTGTTTAGCCTTGCCCTGGGCAGTTCTAAAGTGTTTCAAAGTTATTTTGTTCTCTTTAATGTTGTTACCATTAACACTGTTCTTTTTCTTGCTTACTTCAATATATATCTTCAAAGAGGTATTCTCAACTTGCTCTGAAACTAATCATTTCTTATGGCATACTATTATATATATGCATGTATATATGTATGTATATATCATATGTCCATATAATATACACATATTAGGTACAAAAATATTTCTTGGCAGTTTAGGAAGAAAGACTCTAGCAATTGTTGGGGGAGGATGGGTGGAGAGAGGGAAGATAAGGAGAGACCTCATGAAGAATATAGAATGTGAACTGAGTCATTAAGGAAACCAGGGAGGCCAAGAGGTAGAAATGATGAAGGAGAGCAATCAGAGAATGGAAGGAAGCTAATGTAAAGGTCTAAAGATGGGCTTTTCAAGCTTCTGGTTAGAATTCTCTTTACATCTATGAAGGGTTAAAATTTTTGGTAGGAGTTTGAACAAAGGTCAGTAGAGCAGTTTGGTAAACCACAAAACAATTAGTTTACTTTGAGGAAAGTTCAGATAGGAGATAGAAAGGAGGAAAGTGAGAGTAAGCTTATAACTATACCTAAAATCCCAATCCTAACTAAAATTTCTAAAAAAACCTAAATCTATCTGTCAAGGGCAGTTTCTTCTGCCAGGGCCAGACCTGACCTACTCTGCCTACACTGACTATCTAAGAATTTAATCACTATCTAACTACCCCTCACCTAAACTAATCAATAAGCATTAAATCACCTACAATCTCCTTACAGGCTGTTAAGGCCTTAAATCCTTTTTCTCTATCCCCAACTGTCAGTTAGTCTCAACTGACATTCTCAGAGACATAGAGACCTGCTCTCTAGGGAACATAGAGACAAAAGTCCTCTTCCAATGGAAACTTTTACTTATATACCTCCTTCGTCTGCTAGGTAATGGAACCTTCACCTACTTCCTTTCATAGAAACTGTCAGTTAACTGACTCTTACTGAGAAATGTTTCTGCTCCTCTGCCTCTTAAAGGCACAGGGGGACAGATTAAGAAAACTTCTTTAACATATCCTGTGATAATTAGATTAAGTCTACACTGCCCATCTTTAGATTTAATCATAAAAGGTGAGAACACCTCTAATTCTGGGAGGTCCTAACCCACCTGTGCTAGAGTGAATAATGAATCAGAACCAATGGAATGTCCCCTATGCTTTCTATGAGAAAGTGTCTATTGTGATTGGACATGCAGGCTAGGGGGAGGCACTGGAAGTGATGCATACTTGACCCCTTTAAAAGAGGGAGTTGAGTGAGTGAGGCTGTTTCTGGTTTGGTGAAGGGGACCTGAGGGACCTTTGCTGGTTTGTGACCCAGACGCTTCCACTTTGTGAGTTTAAAGACTGAATCTTCCTGAACTTCTGTTAAGAAACTTCCTTTTATAGACTCTGTGAATGAAGTTTGCTCCATTCACCTCCGGGCCTCAGGCCCTTTAACCCTTGGCTGAGGGTTAAGATCTACCTGGACTAATCAGTGGCATAGATTCTTATTTCCGTACTTCCTCTCTTCTCATGTAAATAAATTTCCATGAAAGTCAATTTTGATTTGAAATTATTCTTAATTGAGGAATGATAATAGTTCAATCCTCTGGTGACCATCTTTAATATATTGAACCCATAAAACTCCTTTTTCACCCTTACAATCCCCCTTGAGATCCTTTGGGAGAGTATTCTCCCCAATGGATCTTACAAACAAAACTATCTTATATTCTATATTAGAAACAAGGAGAAGTAAAGAGAGAAGGAAAAAAAAATCTTGCAACATGCAGGTCTCAACTTATATACAATTACAAATATTTACAATAACAGAATAACACAATTCTGACTATATAGAAATAAGGACCTAAAGATATTAATTCAATTTCATCTCACAAAAATACAAGAACCTTATATACACATTATTATACATATAATATCCCCTCTGAGGTGGATACATCTGATGCCTTTTTTGTTGTTCAGTCAGTCATATCTGACTCTTCATGACCTAGTGGATCACATTGTCCATAGGGTTTTCTTGGCAAAGTTCCTGGAGTGGTTTACTATTTCCTTCTTCAGTGGATTAAGGCAAATAGAAGTTAAATAACTTGCCCAGGGTCACATTACTAGTAAGCATCTGAAACTAGATTTGAACTCGGGTTTTCCTGACTCTAAGCCTAGTACTCTATCTCCTGAGCCATCAAGCTGCCTGATGCTTAGACTTACTTTAAATTTAGAACTCAGGGAATGGTAAGTGACTCTCCCAGAAGAGCCTTGTATTCTCCAGATCATATGAAGTTGCATCTCTCAGGTCCTGAGCTTCACTTCACAAACTGGCATATGACACAAAGATGAAAGAGGTAATTAAAAGCCTGGACCACAGAATCAAAATCTAAAAAGACATTGAAGAGCTAGAACAGTGATGGCTAACCTATGGCACAGGTGCCAAAGATGGCATGCACATCCCTCTCTGTGGGCATGTGAATGCCCCTCCCCCTCAAGAATTTGATATTAGGAAGGCAGAAGGACTTGGGTGGAGCTGCTCCCCTCCTCTCCCCTTCCCCTCTGCCTAGCAGCCCAATGGGAGTACACAGGGGGTAAGGTGGGTGGCTCACATGTGGCAGAGCTGGAGGGGAGCAGAGCACTCAAGTCACTCCCTTCTCCCTCTCCTCTTGCTAAGGACATTCCTTACTTCACCCACCCCTGTGCCCAGGAGCACAATGAGGGCACTTCCTTCCTCCCATGTGGGGGTAAGGAGGAGAGCAGGGTGTGCCTGACACTTGGTATAGGGAAGGGGCATGGTACACAGTCTCTGGGGAGGGGGCAGCACAGATCTCAGTCTGGGGGGATGGGGTGGGGGTAGGGCCTGGTACTCCATCTCTAAAAGGTTTGCCATCACTAAGCTAGAACATGGGGATGAAATGAATAAGATTAAAGTTAAGAAAGATAAATATGATTCTGGAAATTGACTTCATAAGTACAAGATTGGGAAGGGAGAGTTAAATAACAATTTCTCTTAAAAGATTGGGTACTCTTAGCAGACAGCAAGCTTAATATGAATCCATTCTGTGATATGGAAGCAATAAAAGCTAATGTAATTATAAGCAGAATTAAGAAAGGAAACATTTCCTGAAATAAGTAGGTGGTGAGCCTATTGTACTTAATCCTGGGCTAGATTATAATTGGAGTGTTGTGTTCAGTTCTGGGTGCCACATATAAGGAAATACATTGATTAGTCAATGACTTTACAGGAACAACCAACATTGTTAGAAGATTATAGGCTTTGAAAAACTTAGGTTCATTTCCCATGAAGATAGGTCGAAGGAACTGTGGATGGTTAGCCTGGAGGAGATGTGACAGCAGTCCTTCAAAGAACTAGCAATTGAAAGACGTTAGATTTCTTTGACTATGCTTGATCCCTAACAAAAGAATAAGGAATAATGAGTGGAAATTACAAAAAGGAAAAAAAAAAGTTTCCTTCTTAATCTTGAGGGTTGGCAAATGACAGAAAGGAAGCTGATTTTGTTAGAGAAAGCAGGAGACCTGCAAGATCCAGGGATAGAACTTACTGAGCTTTGATATGTAGCAGTGGTCCAGGTATAAGTCAGCTAAAGAGGGAATGCATACTATGGGGGAGATGTAAGAAAACCTGGTGTACAGAGATGTGGAGCCTCAGAAATGGTAGCTGTTGGATGGAGGGGGCAGATGGTCACCTTGTGTGATGAGGGAAAGGTGTGCAATCTTTATCCTATGATAACTTTATCGTATTGTCACTGTTTAAAACTGAAATTAGAATGTTACTTAGCACTATTGCTTTGGCTTTAGTTCAGGTGAAAAAATTTAAAATGTGAATGCTATATCTGAAATGGTACATGTACTACTACTACGTTGTTGCTGGGTGAGTGGGAGAAATGATGTAAACTTCCATATATTTCACAGCTTCTTTATTTATAGTCAGGAATGAAATGGCACCACTAAGAAGGGCTATGATGGGAATGAGATTCAAAATCTCTTTGATTAGGGATCATGACACATAGGACAATGCCTGATGGGAAAAGAACTAGACACCAGAATGAGGATTTGAGAAGAGTAAATTTGATAACCCCTTAATAGAGGACCAACACTTGGATGGGGAGGAAGGGGATGAAATAAACTTATATATGACGATATTCACTCTATTTTAAGATTGTATCTAAACAGTGGCAAACATCCAGATAAGAAGAGAAATATACAAGTATTTCTAAAGAAAGCAAACGATGGTATTGATTGGTCTAAAACTATATATAATGGCTCAGGGACATGGGACAAATAAGATCATGATTTTCCCGGTACTAAAATAAGTTGATACCATATTGTGTTAATAAAGTATTAATGGTCTTTGGCATTTGTGGCATTTTTCATTACAGTTTTGGGACAACTGTTCAAGTACCTTGTCTTTTATCAGCTCCAACTCTGTATAACTTCACTTTTCTTCTCCCTCTACTGATCCTGCAGAAAAAGATGTCAGTATGACAGGCAGCTAATAGAGATTTAGGGTCAAGAAACAAACGGATTATTAACCAGATTTTGCTCTGTTCTCATCCTTGGCATTATGTAGACCAAACATCTGGAGTTCTAACTGATGTTTCCAGTGTTCCTCCAGATGTCTGGCATCATTCAATTACATTCTGAAACTCATTTCCTATGCACAAGCTCACAAACATAATGTGATGCTCTTTTCTGAATAATGGAAGCTAAGCTTTATTATTTTATGAGTGTATGTGATGCGATATGACTACAAAGTAATAAGACGGTTGTTTTAGCAAATATAACAGGCAACAGACATGCAAATAGAAATTTTCTTTCCAAGGAGAACCTTGAAGAGGTCATATTCATAGTCCAACAATGATGCCAAGCCTCAAACTATCTCCAGAAGCCCTGTAACTTGGCATAATGGTTAGAATTTGTAGAGATAGATTTCAGTTTGATTTAAGGAAAAAGCTTCCTAAAAATTAGCCCTGTCCAAAAGTATGATGGGTTGCTAAGGGGTGGTAAGTTCCCCTTTTTTCAAGGAAAGACTGGATTTTTGGACAAAATTCATCATTCTCCAAATTAGTCTCCCATATCAGATACTAGATATTTTGAAGAATGGCTAACTGAAAAGATTCAAAAGAATGTGCCTTATACTCTAACAGGCAGTTCTAAAGAGTAGGCTAAATGGGATTAGAATAAGACATCACCATTGGAATAGATATTTGTTCTCCTAAAGTGACTACTTTTTAAATGTGCAATTCAGTCTCATTTAACAAACATTTAAAAAAGTAAACCTTTGTACTCATTTTCTCTTCCCATTCCATTGACCAAATTTTTTAAAAAGCAGAAAACTAAGTCCTAAATATATAGCTGTGTAGTCCAGAAAAACAAATTCCTATTTAATCATGTGTAAAAATATGTTCCTCTGCAACTTAAGTTTATCATCTTTAACAGAAGGTAAGTGGCAAATTTTCTTTTAATTCATTTGGGCTCCTGATTTATCATTGCATTATACAGTTCTAGTCTTTCAAAGTTGCTTTTATCTCTGTGATGCTGCTATTGTTGACATTGTTCTACTTTTTCTGCTAACTCCAGTCTGTGGTTTCATAAACATATTCCCAGCTTCCTCTGAAACTGTCCATTTTATCACTTCTTATGACATAATAATATTCTATTACATTCATATACTACATTTTGTTTAGTTATTCTCCAACAGGAGGATATCTCCTTAGTTTACAATTTTTGGCTATAAAGGTGAGTCCTTTGAAAGGAAAGACTCACTATTCACTGGATAATATACATATATTTGAAAATCAGTTCCATTGTACTCAAGCTGAGAAATGTTCTTTGTAAGTGAAAAAATGAATTTGATAACAATGGAATATGGCATAAATGAAGAATAGGATAAATCAAGAAAAAGAGGCAAGAATGACAAAATCTCTAGGGAATAAGATCTATCTGTAAGGAGCTTTAAATTCCCACGGGCTAATATAAAGTGGCCCAATTACACCCTCACCCACAGAGGACATTTTAATTACAGCTAGGAGATTACAAGATGGCTATTGATATATGAATATATGCTCTTATTTTCAAACATATTCCTAAATCAGATATTAGTTTAAGCTGTTTATAATGATGTCAAAATGGCAGCTAAATTGGGTCTATTTATAAAGTGTGATTTGTTGTTCTAAGCATTCACCATTACAATGTCTGCTTCTCTTGAGTCCTTAGCTCCCCTATCATATTGCCAATTTTGTCCTGCCAAGCCTCTCAGTCTTAGAGGACAAGTACAGTAGAAAGGTAGAGAAAATCACACTAGCATTCTGACTTGGTCTACTACAAATTTATGTCACCCAAACTCAACTGGGCCCTCATTGCCACTAGACAACCCTTGCATACCTCCTTTAAAGACCCACCATCCCACTCTCCACAGCAGCATTTCCATACTTTTTCACCCCTAAGAGACCTCTCATGTTCTCCTCCTCCCACCCTCACAGCTAAGATATTTATCACAGTTTAAAGAAAAAACTAAGCCATTCATCATGAGCTCCCTCTTTTCCCCTCTTATGACACATGTATAATTTCTGCCACTCTCTTCTCCTTCATCTCTATCTCACATGATGAAGCAGTTCTACTCCTTAACAAGGCCAACTCCCTACTTATACAAATGGTGCAATTCCATCCTGTTTTCTCCAGCAGATTGATCCCTCTGTCATCCCCACTCTATCATTTCTCTTCAAAATCTCTCTGTCCACCAGGTACTTCCCTAATATGGACAAACATTTCCATATTTCCTTCATTCTCCAAAATCCTCACTTGATCTTTCCATCCTCAAAAACTATCATCCTATATCTCTTCTGCCCTTTGTGATTTAGCACCTTGAACAAATTTTCTATAATAGATTCTTCCACTTTCTCTCTACTCACCTATTTTTTTTTTTTGCCCTTTACAGTCCAGCTTCCAATCTCATCATTCCACTGAAACTCCTCTCTCCAACATTATCAATGACCTCTTTGCTGCCAAATCTAGTGGCCTTTTCTCTATTCTCATTCTTCTGGACATCTCCGCAGTCTTTGATACTGTTGATCACCTTCTTCTCGTTGGTACTCTGTTCTCTCTAGTTTTTGGAACATCACTCTTCCTGGATCTCCTCTTATGTATCAGACCATTCTTTATCCATTTCCTTTGCTGGATCCTCATCCAGGTCATACCCTCTAACCATAGATATCCCACTGGGTGCTGTCCTGAATCCTCTTCTCCACTACCACTTGGTGATTTCATCCGTTCCCTTGGATTTACCATCTCTGTACTGATGATTCTCAAATTTACCTATCCTACCCTAATCTCTGTGCTAATTTCCAATCTCACATCTCCAACTGCCTTTCAAACATCTAGAATTACATGTCTAATAGACATTTTAGACTCAGAAGGCCTCACTATCTCTTATTCCCCATTTACCAGGGCCTGTTGATTTCACCCTAGAAAAGTCTTTCCTTTGATACCGTCATTACTTTAATGTAGGCTCTCTTCACCTCAAGCTTAGACTATTATAAAAGCTTGTTGTTGGACCTGCCTGCCTCAAGTCTCTTCCCAACTCTAATCCATCTTCCATTCTGTAGCTAATTGATTTTCTTAAAGCAAAGGTCCAGTCATGTCACTTCCCACTTGAATAAACTCCAGGGGCTCTCTTTCACTTCTGGGATCAGATATAAAATTCCTCTCTTTGGCATTCAAAGCCCCTCATAACTTAGCCTTCTCCTCATCATCTTTTTAGTCATTTTATACCATGTTCTCTGCAATAATCCCCCTTGTTGTTCCATAAACAAGACACTCCATTTTTTGGATCTGAACATTTCGTCTGGCTTCCCCTCATGCCTGGAATGCTCTCCTTCATCATGTCCACCTGCTGACTTCCCTGGCTTCCTTCTAAAATCTCATCTTCAACAACAAGCTTTTCCTAACCCTTCTTAATTCTAGTAGTTTTCCTCTTTTAATATTTCCTAATTATCTTAAGTGGATCTTGTTTGTACATATTCATTTGTTCCTTGTGTCTCTTAATTAGATTGTAAGCCCCTGAGGGGCAGGGACTTTTTGTTTGTTTTTTTGCCTCATTTTGAATCCCTAGCAATTAGCACAGGGCCTGGTACTTATTAGGAACTTGATAAATGTTTATAGTTTGACTGTTTGATGTTTCTCATATCAAATGTTCCATCTTCTACCTTCATACCTTCTACCTTCATAAGGCTCTTTCCCCTCCCTGAAGTCTTTTCTCTTTCTCTCACCTCTACCTCTTGGAACCCCTACTTCCTTACTTTTTTTAATCCAAAGATATTTTATTTTCCCAATTACATGTAATAATCATTTTCAACATATATTTTCCAAAATTATAAGATCCAAACCTCCTCCCTCCCTCCCTTCACTACCCCTGCTCAGAGATGGTAAGCAATTTGATCTGGGTCATACATGTATTATCATGCAAAACACTTCCATCTTGGTCAGTGTTGTAAGAACTCACTTATACCAAACCAATTCTTCAAAATAAAACCATAAATCCACTGATGATAATATGATTTAATCCACATCCATCCCACTCCAACAGGTCTTTCTCTACAGATGGATAGCATTCTCTGTTTTAAATCCTTCAGAATTGTTCCAGATCATTGCTGAGAGTTGATCACATAATATTACCATTACTATGTACAATGTTCTCCCAGTTTTACTTATTTCACTCAGCATCAGTTTATGTCAGTCTTCCCAGCTTTTTCTGAAGTTATTCTGTTTATCATTTCTTATAGCCCCTATTTCCTTTCAGGGATCTTCTCAATCATTTCAGGCCTCTCATAATTCTCCCCATTGTTAGTGCATTCCTTACTGCCAATTCAAAATTATTTTATTTCATATATTATTTTTATGAGAAGTAGGGTGTGACAATGGGTAAAAACTTGGCCCTGGAACCAAGAAGTAGGTACAAATCCTGCCCCTGACTTTATTGTGTGACCCTGGACTCGTAACATCCTACACAACGCAACTTTGCATTTATTATCTATGTAAGTGTTATTTCTAAGAAGGAAGTAAGGTCCTTATATCGGCCAATACTTAGCACAGTGCCTGGCATATAATAGATTATTAATTAATGCTGGTCTTAAGGAAAACATAGTAGGTGTTTAATGTATGTTGGTCTAATTAAATTGCGTTGAAAGGTAGAAGAAAAGTATGAAATTAATCAAAACTGGTGAAGGGGAAATCAATTATTATTGAGTAATTTATGGTATACCAAGTTTTGAGTAAAATCTTCTCTAAACTAAAATACTATGGTATTTAAGAAGCAGTTGAACAGGTAAAAGAGAAAGTTTTTAAAAAGAAACCGTAAGAAGTTTAGGCTTTAGGAGGTAAAAAATCCTAACACAGACATTCACATTGTTCTTAGAGTGGGGTCCAACCAAGCATTGTCCTGATTTCTGGCACATACAAATTCATTTTGATTTGATTTACTGTTTGATATGATTTTTATTCAACAGCTAGGTGGTACAGTGGATAAAGCTCTGGTCATGGAGTCAGGAGTTGAGTCCAGGGCCAGGAGTTGATTTCAAATTTGACCTCAGACACTTAGAAATATTGTGACCCTGAGCAAGTCACTTAATCCCTGTTTGCCTCAGTTTCATCAACTGTAAAATGAGATTTACAATAGTGCCTACCTCAAAAGGTATTTATAAGAATCAAATAATGTCATATTTATAAAAATGCTTAGCATAATCCCTGGTAAATAGTGACTGCTATATAAATTCCTTTATTGCCCACTGGCACTACAATGATGGTTCCTGGCATATAGTAAGTGCTTAATAAATGCTACTTGACTGATTGAGCAACTGATGATTCATGGTAACATCATATATCATTGCTACAAAGCCTCTTGGGTTTTGCCTTCAAAAAGGAATTGAATATGGATGCCGTGGCAGTTAAGTGGCTCTCAAGTCATGAAGACCAAAGTTCAAATCTAGCCTCACACACTACGTGCTATGTGGTCCTGGGCAAGTCACTTAACCATGTTTGCCTCAGTTTCCTCATCTGCAAATGACCTGGAGAAGGAAATGGCAAACCACTTTAATATTTTTGACAAGGGGCAGCTGGGTAGCTCAGTGGATTGAGAGCCAGGCCTAGAGACAGGAGGTCCTAGGTTCAAATCCGGCCTCAGACACTTCCCAGCTGTGTGACCCTGGGCAAGTCACTTGACCCCCATTGCCTACCCTTACCAATCTTCCACCTATAAGTCAATACCCAGAAGTTAAGGGTTTAAAATTAAAAAAAATATTTTTGACAAAAAAAAACCCAAATGGATTCAAAAGAGTCAGACATGACTTTTTTGACTGAACAATATTTGGACTAGAAGAGGGTGGAAAATGAGTGATAGAGATTCTGAGAAAAAAGAAACAACATCCAGATGTATATTGTGTTTCCTAATGGGAAACCTGGGCCTTCATTTGAGTGGCCTTTATGTGATGTGACTACATTAAGGAATAAACAACTCCGGATAAAAATCAATCAAAAGAGTTTCTGAAACAATTAGAGGACAGGACTGAGGAACAGCAAAAAAACAAAGCAATGATATGAAGAAGCACAAATGGACTTTCCCTTGCAGCAGCAGCAACCTTTCTTAAAAAATATTACATTCAACAAGTGAGAAAATATACACATAAATCAGCACCCATAAGTACTGATGAATAGGAGAGAGTTAGCCTTACAGTGGCTGAGGAGCTCACACACTCTCAAGGCCACAATAGTACATAAGAATAGGACATGTGTGTTTTCTTAGGAGTTACACAGACTATATAGATCTGACGGAAGGTGGATAACTCTTTGTTGATCCCAGATACTTTCTTCTTATAGAAGAGCTCACCTAGGACAGTACTATAAATCTGGAAGATTAAATAAATTATTAAAAGGAAGAAGTCCAACAGAAATGTAAGGGGAGTTGTCTTCACTTTTTAGGGGCTCAAACATAAGTCATTTTCATGTTTCCATTAGCAAAACTGCATGAGGGCATGAGCAAATAGATTGTGGTTATTGAGAAGCCCTCCAAGACTGAAGTCATCTCCACGCTGTGCTGCCTGCTTACCGATCCCTACCTCTGACCCAGAAGTCAAGCTTCCATCTACCCCTCTGACCCTAGGCTCTGATAAGCATCCACCTTTTCTTCCCTCATCTTAAGCCCATCTCCATATTATGATTATCTCCATCCCATGCTGCCCACATACTTACACCCCTTGTCAGTTAACTCTATGACATGCCACCATATGCATGTTCTTCATTCTCCTACTTTTTAAACACCAGCTCTGAAAACAACAGGCAAATCTACACTAACATTATTGCAAAAGGAAAGACACATCTATTATTTCCCTGTGGCTGCAGTCTCCATTCTCGCTGACTTTCCCATCTAAGATATCCCTATCTGGTCACTGCTCTTCTATATGTACCATCTTCCCATAATAGACTGTAAACTCCTTGAGGGGAGACACCATGTTATTTGCTTACATCTGTATCCCTAATGCTTAGCACAGCAGTTATACATAGTAAATGGTTCATTAATGTTTTTTTTTTTTATTTCATTGATTTGTATAAACTCAGAATTTCTATTCTAAGCACCAGGTTAAACACATGAATACATCTGCACCTAGTCTAGACAAAACAATTGAGAAAGGTCCTTGGAGAGTAATTCCATCATGGAAGCCAATGACCAAAGATGACTTCTTTTCCCCCCCTAGAATTCAGCTTTAGTTGTTCAATGAGCTAATTGCAAATTTCTAGAATTGCAAGATACTCTAAATTACTTTGTATTAAAATACGAACAGAAAAGATGTAATTATTTTTCTGAGCAAAATAATATTTGTGGTCTGAAAAGGAGCTAGAAGCTATTTGTCATATTTCTTGTATCATCCTGACAGTTTGTAATTACTTTCAATGCTTCTGTTCTCTAAATTATTAATGTTAATCTGTCATGACAGTGGCTGAAGAGAACCAGTGATTACGTGTCTTCTTACTAACAAGACTGATTTTAAATAAATGTCTTAATCACAAGAAGAGAAAAGGAAAAGAAAGGGATAACTATTTATGAAGCAACTGAGTAACTGATTATCACCTCTTTTCAAGGTTGGAGGAGGGGGAAAATGGCGAAACAAATCATAGATCAAGCCTTTATGTAACCCGATAACTGAAAAAAGTTGACCTATTTGATAAACTTCAAAGTTGGCCTTTTTTGATGATTGATTACTCCAAGAAAGGAAGAAAGAAAGAAAGAAAGAAAGAAAGAAAGAAAGAAAGAAAGAAAGAAAGAAAGAAAGAAAGAAAGAAAGAAAGAAAGAAAGAAAGAAAGAAGGAAGGAAGGAAGGAAGGAAGGAAGGAAGGAAGGAAGGAAGGAAGGGAGGGATGAAGGGAGGAAGGGAGGAAGGGAGGAAGGGAGAAAGGGAGAAAGGGAGAAAGGAAGGAAGGAAGGAAGGAAGGAAGGGGGGGAGGGATGAAGGGAGGAAGGGAGGAAGGGAGGAAGGGAGAAAGGGAGAAAGGGAGAAAGGAAGGAAGGAAGGAAGCTAAACTCATTTTTTAACTAGTGAAGCCCAGTTACAAAAGAAATATACTTATAATATTAAATAAATATTCATGTAAATGAGGCCACCTCTTACTGAGGCACTTCTGGTCCAACTCTCTAAGACAGATTTAGGATCATAGATCTAGAGATGAAAGAGACATTAGCAATCATCTGGTCCATTTTATAGATGAGGAAACTGAGGTCATAATCTTCTCAATGAAAACCCTTTCATTCTCTGGATAGAGAAACTTGGAACCTCCTTAGGTTAAGTGACTTGTCTTAGGCTGTGCAAATAGAGGTGGCTAGGTGGCACAGTGGAGTGCTCCACAGGTAAAGCAGTGAGCCTACAGACAGAAACCCCTGAATTCAAATATAGCCTTAGATATTGTAGGACCCTGGAAAAGTCACTCAACCTTTGTCTGCCTCAGTTTTATCATCTGTGAAATGGAGACAATAATAACTACCCAGGGTTGTTGTAAGGATAAGATGAGAAAATATTTGTAAAATGTTTTGCAAACTTTAAAGTGTTATTAAATGCTAGCTATCGTTAATAGGTAGAAGAAAGAGACAGGATTTGAACTTGGGCTTCTAACTATAAATCCTATACACACACACACACACACACACACACACACACACACACACACACATCACATCACATCACACATATACTTCCTGGATTTTCACCTATCTTGGTGGTCTCTGGAACATAACTCCTGTGAAAGGTGAGGGATCACTGTATCAGAAGGCAACTCCCTTTCTGGAGTTCTTTCTTTTTTTTATTCCTTATTACCAATGAACCCTGCTTGAGATTCACAAGGCAAAGGATTCACCAGGTACAAGCTTCACAAGAAACCTGTCCAACGATGTCTGCATTTAAAAATTCCTCCAAAATGGAAAGTGGTTTGGTTATTTAAAAAATTGATAATTCTGCCTGTTAAAGCTTTATCAGGGTTATATCTTTCAACAAAATTTTGTACTTCCACCCATTTTGCACACATTTCTTTGATTAGTAAAGTGAGGACATCTTCCTTTGTTTCCTCCTTACCTGAAGAAAACTCCCTCCTCTCCACTAAGCTATTGCTGCTCCTTTTGAATTTCCTGAAGCTCCTCAGTGCTTTAAGCTCCAGAACACACTCCTTCATAACATCAGTATTGACTGCAGACCTGTAGACTGGCCCAGAGTCACAATATCCTCCACAGTTAGCGTAGGCTCAGTCTCCAAGCCTTCAAAGTCCCTTTGAGTTAGAGCTTCTGGTCATAAGTACCTCCAGGCAGAGCTCATGGTCTGATAAAAGACTTCCTCTGAGGCTTTATCAATAAGATGAAGACAGGATATTGAAATGACTCTTCCAGAATTCATACAGAGTCAACTCTGTATCAAAAGTTACCTCAAAGCACCTCTGAAAAAGTGCCTTCATGAAGAATTTTTTTTAAATTAGAGATGATCATGGGCTGGATCAGAGGAGTTGTGTTAGGGGGCAAGAGCCTCACAGTTATGAAGCTGAATTTCTCATATAAGGTGTCTTCCAAGTCTATGAGTGAGCAAGGCCATTGTCTAACAAGAAAAAGATTTCAGGGGCAAATCTTTCTCCTGCAAATATTTTTCACAGTTGAGTCAAACACCTCATTCATCCACTCAATGAAAAATTACCTCATGACACAAGCTTTAGTATTTGCCATCCCTATTACCTCTAACTTGCTTTTTATTTCATTATTTTTCTTGAAAATGTGTGACTTTTCAGTCGTAAACTAAGAGGGGCTTCAACTTCAAGTCTCCACTTGCATTCCCACACAATAACAGAGTTAGCCTGTCCTTCATCAGTTTGTGCCCTGGCAATGCCCTCTCCTCCCCAGTGATGTGGGTCCTGTTTGGCCTTGGTCATTATCGTTCTTTCCAAAATGTCAGTCTCATTGCATCTAAAACATGTGTAGGGGAATGAATCCCTCAGTCTCTACATAGTCTTTAAAATCATTCACAAATTCCTCAGAAGCTTTTATGTTGGCACTGGCTGTCTCTCCATGCCTCACCACACTATGTTTGCCACTTTACTTTTAAAAAAATTCCCAAACCAGCCGTGACTGCCTTTAAACACTTCACCATTATCAGAACTTGTTTCAGGCTTGTTTTTCAACAGATCAATATGCAACGAGTTTGCCATTTCACAAATATCCCTTCTGAAATACTATCATCTGCTATTTTTAATTGATCCAAATAAATAACGATTTCTCTACCCCCTCTAACGTCTGGGATCTCTTTCACCACAGCTTTCACTCTGTTAGCAACATCAACTGCTTTGATGGACTCTTTAATTTTCATGATGATGGATATCATGGCATAAGATACTATAATATGAGATCAGAAACACAGATCCCACTCTTACATTTCTCAGTGATGTCTTTTTTATAGCCTATCATGGTTCTAAATAATTTCCTTTTCTGCTGGGTGTTATCACTGACTTTCATAGGACCCATAATGACTTATTTGCATAAAAATACATGTCAAAAAAGTCACAAAAACCACAAAAAGTGAATGCAAGATCAAGTAGGGTTCTGCACTGTGAGAGAGCTATGCAAAGACTAAAATGGGATCCTTTGTTTTGACTGGAGTGAGGATACACTTCCCAAGATCGCGATGCCAACAAGTTCTAGCAAGTGTGTCAAGTGTCAAGCAAATGTCAAATGCCACAATTTTTTCTCATCAAAATGTGTCTAATATCAAATTTGATGAGTTCCAAAACTGTCAAGTACCAAGGTTTGATTGTAAATGGTTTCAGACAAACTTGTATGAATTGTTGCCGCATTGAAGAACCAAGAGAATAATTTATACTCTAACAAAACATTGTAAAAATGAACAATTTGAAAGATTTAAGATCTCTGATCAATGCAATACTCAGTCATGATTCCGGTGGACAGGTGATAAAAAATACTACCAATCTCCTGCCAGAGAGGTGATGACTGATATCTAAAATTAAAACACATCTTAGGACCTGGTTAATATGAGAACTCGTTTTTGTTTGACTGAGGATATCTATAAGAGTTTTGTTTGGGGGGGGGTGGAATTGATGATGGGAGTGAGAGAAAATAAGTGCTGATTAATTTTAAAAATAAATTTAAATTTATTTTGAAAATATATGTGTGAAGTGATTGGATACATAGATACACACATACACATGCACACACACATATATGTGTGTATATATATATGTATATATATATACACACATACATATTTAAATGACATGGTCCCTCTCCTCAAGGAACATACAATATAACAGGGCTAACATTTCCCACATAATTGATATTGAAGGGAAAAATGTGATAGGGACAAGAGATATACAGATAAAATGCTTTGTTGCTATTTTTGTTTTATAGAGATAAAGGTAGCACAGTAGATAGAGTTCAGGCCTGGAGTCAGGAAGACTCATCTTCCTATGTATAAAACCAGCACGTTCTAGCTATGTGACCCTAGGTAAGTCACTTAACCCTGTTTGCTTCACTTTCCTCATCTATAAATGAGCTGGAGAAGGAAAAGGTAAACCATTCTAGTATCTTTGCCAAGAAAAACCCAAATGGGGTCACATGGAAGAGTAGACACAACTGAAAATAGAGTAATAAATAGAAGGGACCTCACTCACATATTATACTTCTTTAAAAGGCATCACAATATAATTTTTGTGTTTACATAGGATCCCAAAAATGTATAATTTTTAAATTAAACCACTATTTATTAAAGCCTAATGTGAGCTAGGTTAGGTTCTGAGAGAGCTGCAAAGGGCCCTGATTTAAAGAAATCTAGAATCTGAGGAGGATTAGGGAAGGGAGAAACAAGTTATGTGCCCCAACAATGATAGTACAAAGCAGAAGTAACACACAGTCAGGTATTTCATAGGACCCTAGTTAGAGCTCAAAAAGATCTTAGAGGACATTTTACAGTTGAGGAAATAGAGACCTAGAGAAATTAAGTGATTTGTTCAAAAGGCAAATAGATAGTTGGTGACAGAGCCAGAATTTGAATCTACATCCTTTAAATTCTAAACCCATGATGCTTTGCCCTTTACGCAGTTACTTGAAAATCAATTCTGCTAAAAAGAACAGTAAGAATAGAGCCTGCTGGAGAAGCCTCTAGACGAGGGGTCGGCAACATATGGCTCTCGAACCATATCTGGCTCTTCTGAGGGCCAGATATGGCTCTTTCTGCAGGAGCCATAAAGTCAATTTTTTTTTCAGGTGCTGTTACAGGAGCTCGCACTGTATGGTTCTCATGAAATTACATTTTTAAAAATGTGGCGTTTATGGCTCTCACGGCCGAAAAGGTTGCCGACCCCTGCTCTAGACCAAAGATTCTTAAGTTTTGTTTTGTTTTTTGATTCCTCAGACCCCTATGACAATCTGATGAACTAAGGTCCCCTTCCCAGAACATTGTTTTTAAATGCATAAAAGAAAATTCATAGGATCACAAGGGGAAACCAATTATATCGAAATATAGTTATGAAAATATATCTATTTTTTACATCCACAGATCCCATGTTAACTGTGTCAGTAGGTAACATAAAACCTAGAAAGGCACTAAAATGGAATAAGATTATCATTCTTTATCATCACTATGATTATTGATAATGTAATCAGTATTCAATTAATGATAGTAATGATAATGAAAAGTGAGGGAACATATAGATAATCTCTAAGGTTCTTTCCATTTCTAAAAATTCCCTACTTTTCTAGCATGGTCTTGAAGGACTTCTGCCAAGGCTGCATATGCTTCCTGGGTTGAGCTCACAGAACATAGCAGAGATGCTGGGTTAGTTGACTTTCCTTTCTCTTCCACGACCTTGCTAATGGCATGCATATCAATTTTCTCTCCCTTTTTTTCAGATAATTTAACAGTCCATTTAGTCATCCTTGGTAAAGCTGATCACACTGAGCCTGCTGCAAACCTACAAGGTGATTTCCCTCCTTTCTGAACTGACTTTTCCTGGTGACATGTTTCATGTAGCAGGGCAGAGCTCGACAGGAGTCTCAGAATCAGCTGGACTGAGGAGACAGGAGCCAAAGTCCTTCCTGTCAGGCTTCTCACAGTGGAATTGATGATCAGAGAGAATGAGCCTACAATGCCAGCCATGTGCTGAAATGCCTCATTTGTAGCCAGCCTTTTCAAATGAACCCAGCCTCACCCAGCTTAACTTTGCCCAGCCAGTGAGAAAACCACAAGCCATATCTTACTTGCCAAAAATCAACAGGCAGATGAATTTTAATTAGGGTGGGGTGAATGGGGTTTTGCCTCAGGGCTCTAAAATTTAGAAAGACATTGATAGCACTTAATATTCCTTCAGCAGTGAAGAAACAAATGAATTTAGCCCCTCCTCATATTTTTAAAAATAGTTAAAATAGAAAGCTATAAAAGAATGCACTACTTAACACCATTACACTGACAGTTAATTTGGAAGCTTCCCTAGCAACTGCTTTTAATGGATGGAGACCTGCTTGACATCAGCCATTGGTCAGCATTGGGGGTTTTATCATCTTGTAGACCTTTGATACCCAGGGTGTCTGGCTCAGTCTTTCTTTCTCTGTGACTGTCTCTCTCTCTCTTTCTCTGTTCTTCTCAGTGTGTTTCCATTTCTGTCTCTCTCTCTGTCCCTCCTTCCCTCCTTTCACTGTCCCCCAAGTGAACAGATCTTGAAATTGTTATTTGAGATCACATTTCAAACTGATTGCCCCAGGTGCAATTTGTGAAGCTTGTCCCAGTGCCCAAACTGCTCTTAATGGTTCTAGCAGACGCCACATGAGAATTGGCACAAAGTTAGAACGATTCAAACTCAATTAAATTCAACAACTATTTATTAAATGACTATTCATAGTTCTACAACTACAGGGGCTCCCAAACAAAATATTGAACCAAGTCATCTCCAAGGGCAAAAGTGTTTTATATTCTCAATTGTCCTATTGACTTCCTGTGACCAGTTTATCCTCTTCCCAGGTTGCCAAATGGAGGACTGGACACAGCCATTTCTCTCACTCTCCCTTCTTTGCAAGCTGCAATGGAACTTCATACAGGTGATTTAACATCATCTTCTAATGCTCCCGTACCCTACAGCCAACATCCTTGAGGGCAAGGTGAGTTTCACACAGTTAGTCTTTAGTGCTTTCCCTTAGATTTCTCCTCCTCAGGGTCTGATCTACTGTGTTCACAGTGTGTAACCCGATAGCCCAGAGGACTCGTGTGGTCTTTACTTACCCTCTCCTCACAGTCTAGGATGAAGAGATTTAGTGAAAGCAGACCTCAGACCAGTCCCCCTGCCACATTAGACAGCTCCTGGCAGTTCCAGACATGGCTGTTTATCATTGCTCAGGCTTTATGATCCTTTGGCCAGCTCTCAATCTCTATGACAGTTCCCTCCGCCAACCCAATTTGAATTAATTTGTCAAGCAAGATTTTGTGAGCTAATATATCAGCTACATTGCTAAAATAAGATCTATGACTTCTTCCCTGATCCCTTCATCTTCTAATTTAGCAATTCTATCAATAAAAGCAATCAGGTTTTCCTGGCAAAAGTTTTCTTTATAAATCAACTTTATGAGTCATGGATCCACATTCTTCTAGATGTTTATAGATTTTCCTTCTTCGTGTTTTGTCTATTGTCTTACTACAATGTAAGTGAGTCTTATAAAATGTAAGTTAGCTGTCCCCAATGATGAGTGAGTATGGAGCATGAGCATTGTTGGCTATAAAACTCCAGCTTTCAGCTTCAAACTTAGGGAGGCAATGTGGTGTAGTGGAAGGTGTGAATGGACTTGAAGTCAAGGGAGCCCTGAGTTCAGATTCCACTTCTAGACATTGGATCTATTAATTAGTAACCACAGACAAAGTCATTTAGTGCCCCACCCA